>NC_068357.1:29272545-29327545 GCF_020536995.1 Dreissena polymorpha
ATTGATGGGTAAAATGACATACTTATAAGTATTATATGATTTTGCAAATTTGCTATTATTGTTATTCCCTAAAGTAGAAGTGTTACGCATTAATCGCTAAAAAGGAACCAAAATAGGTATGTCAAACAATTCTCAGTATTAATTATATAAATTAATAATAATAAAATTGGACATAAATAAACATGACCGTTACTTTGCGGTTTGTTAGTCCGTTAATTTTTTACATGTGCATTTGTGTATAATAACCTTACATGCCGACATTGCATTATATGCCACTTTGTATATGCAGATTACATACAGACATAGTTTTTATTATTTTTGGAGGTCAGTCGGTAAACGAGACAGGCGGCAATATTCTTTTCCTGAATATATTTCTAGAGCTGCATTATTCCTATGTAACCAAGGTTATTGTAACTTAAATATAAGTTAGGTTACATGCACAAATACTTCGGTTGTATTATAATTAATTTGTTGAAATATTATAATAATTCTTGTGCTATTTATTACGCCCTATCCTAAAAGTTAACGCTGCAATTACGTTGGTGCATATATATTTCTATTATTATGTAAGATCCGGTGGCTTTACTGCCTGAAAAAGATTCAACGGAATTGGATCGGTGTAATATAACAGGTAAGTTAACTGTTAATGCTATTTGTGTAAATGAGCAGAAATAACTTTTACCAATATCTATCACATATCGAAATACAATAGCGCTTATTTTAAAGAGCCAGATGTTTTAAAAATATTTCTGAAGTATTCAGGTAAAATAAAGAAAAAATATTAAACGTGCTCAATCAAAATCATTCATTATTTATCTCTGAACAATAAATATTTACACGAAACACATGTTTATTTCATCTGTGCATTGCTTAAATTCTTTTTCACAAAACTACAACAATAAAAACCATTCGAACGCATGGGTAATGCATCGATCAAGTAGAATATTGTCTGAACGGAACATGCTAACATAGTTCTACAAATGGTAAATATTCTGATGTTGTATTGATCTCTTTACATACCAGCATTACATGTAAACTACACATTAACACTGATTATCGTGTTCGAGTAGTTAGATAGTAAACAAGCACAATGTGGAATGTGGGACATTCGTAATAATACCGTTTTATATGCTAGTAACGAAGTTCCGAATATTGTAGAAAAATAATAAGAAGTGATATTCATTTGCTATCATTTTCTTACATTATTTGAATAACCTTTCTGGTGTTGGCATATTTGAATCTCAACCGCGGTCTGTTTTTAAGTCATTTCTCTGGATTTCGTGATTCATACTGGGTCAAGTTTGATGTTAAGATACCCATATGTATGTTTAATCACGCAAAGCTTTGTATTGACCGTTCCGAGGCTGTAACACCTGCTTTTATCATTCTTTTACTTTAAATGTCGCGCGGTTCGTCATGCCTTAGATTGTATAGCCATTGTGCCTCTTGCCTTCAAAAAAAAGACTCGCTGACCAGAATTGCTTTGCTGAAGTTTCATTTTTCTTGTGAATGAAACGCAATTCTTAACCTTCATTTTTCAAACTTGACTTAGTTTTCATTAATGATCTTCAAGACAATCGACATATTATTGTAAGTCGTG
The DNA here is from genome assembly GCF_020536995.1 of Dreissena polymorpha. Taxonomy (NCBI): domain Eukaryota; kingdom Metazoa; phylum Mollusca; class Bivalvia; order Myida; family Dreissenidae; genus Dreissena; species Dreissena polymorpha. The sequence goes on from NC_068357.1 coordinate 29,274,146, forward strand.
TCGTGTTATTTTCTTTGAAGTAGGTGAGAACAACTGATCATGCTGAAAAGAATTAACAGGTCAAAAGAGTTAGTTAAAATGTGGTTACTGCCCAATTATCTGCAACTCATCTTGCTACCAGTTGTTTATAAAAATATATTTTATATTCGATATTTTACGTGACTGGTGAGTCCTTTAAGCCGAAATGATCCGTAAAACAAAATTGGGTCCTTATGTCGTATGAACGAATCTGCACTAAAACTAAATTTAGTATCACTTCGTACATGCATGATCAGTTGTCAAACGAAAGTACGGTTGATATTCAAATGCATTAGTTTTCTCTTTCCGGGATAGTGTTTTAGTATGTTGATGCTGCATTAATAAATATAAGTGTATATGAAGTGAAAACACCAAAAATAAACAACAGTTGCGATAGACACCTATAAACTGTTAGATGCCCATAATATCACTTTAAACTTACCAACTTATTTGTTATATGTAGCTGTTATTTAAAAGCAAACTTTTTTGCATTTGCATAGTGAAAAAAAGATAATACAACTCTCTGTACCATTGCTATAATGGATGACAAACAATGTTCATTCGGAATATTGCATTATCTACATATATAGACGCCTGTTTGGTTTTGGTGTTTCGAGGTAGCTGACACAGGTCGTGACAAAAATCAGCGACAGTTTTTTAAGATTAGACGAAACTATTGTCTGCACGTCAAAAGAACTGCAGAAAACACAGGTAGGAAATGATCCCTCGCGATTTTCGACCCATTCACATGATTGATGTAAATTGATCTATAGGATGTGGAGTTTCTACATTGCTATTTGCTAACAGTTATCCGATTGTATCGACCAGTTGACGAGTGACGTCACGCGCACCTGCAAAGTTTAGACTCCGCCAAATGGTTGGCAAAAAGAGGTTGATATTCATATAAGCGCATACAGGAGAAGGTTGACAAAATCATCATATTTAATGATAATCATGCTATTTTCAAATATAATTTTACTACTTATGTCCATATAAAACATTAGCATGCAAGGGAATGCATCTTTGGAAAGGTTATATTGTAATTATTATTCGTTTTTACTCACAACGAACTCGGGAGTGGAACACAATCTAAGAGCTCGTTATGTGGTTACCACAAAATCTCTCTACTTGGCAGTTCTTCGCGACCATTTTTAGTTTTAAAAAATCTCTGAAATTGAAATTCTTTCAGAATAAATTAAATTTAATGAACGAAAACAAATAAGGATGAAAATAAACAACCAATAGGTCTATGTACGCAACATAGGGTAACTGATTTGAACCTTTATGTCTGAAAAAACTTACCTTGTAACACATTAAATAAATTCCCTTGATTAATGTAATTGTTTTATTTAATTGTTCACACTAATGTTGACACTCTTAGTTGCAGCTTTTATATCCCACTGTTTAATTGCACCTCTGTTCATCACAAACCGATTATCTCGTTATGATGGGATGCTGTCCAGACAATTACAAAGAAAACATGGTGTCATAAAGTTAAACCCAGGGACCTAAACTAATGAATAAACCACATGTGGCAGACGAGTGTCTGGGCATTTAACACAATTTACGATACCTCCATGTCATCTCTTGGCATATTGAGCAGCCATTTAATATAAAGAAGTGAAACTCCAGCTGCTGAAGCAGTATTGAATTCTCTAATTAAAAACAATTAGTTGGTCCTTTATTTAAGGCAAGTGACCAAAATAATAATAAAAACACAATACCGCCACCAGCCTCTGAAGGCTGAAAATATAACAACATCGAAGATATGTACGGGGATACACGCTACTGCATCCACGCAGCACACATCAAACTGTTGTGCAATGCAATATAAAGAGGTGAAACTCCAGCTGCTGGAGCAGTATTGAATTCTCATTAAAACAATTAGTTGGTCCTTTATTAAATTTTAAAGCTAAAATACTGAACAGTTGCTTCAATAAAATCTTTTAACATTTAAAAAATGAAGGCATTTGTCGGAATGGATTAACAGGAACTATATATATATATATATATATATATATATATATAGTTATATAAGTAAAATGTAATAATCCAGATTGTGAATATTATATAATAAAAGTAAAAACACGTGTCTGGGATTTTAAATATATATTGATTTAGCCAACGCGTTTCGCATAGCTCATCAGGGCATAATACAATATATTACAACGTGAAAATGTCATGGAGATAACGTCATATCAATTATGACGTCATAACGTCAATAAATATTAAATGAAATTTAATTTGGGTTTAAATACATGTATAAAATGTTGTTCTTTTGCTAACCTAGCTGAAATATTGTTCGAAAATAGCTTATAAAATGGAAATATTTTAAATTTTGGTTCATTATGTGAACATTCATCTAAATGTTAACTTAAAGGCATCTGTCTTGTTGAGGGGTCTCGCATTTGTTGTTCATGGACAGATCGCCTATTTCTAAGTTTATCGCCAGTTTGGCCTATATAATATTGTTTGCATCCATTGCATACTAAAACATAAATCACATTTTGTATATCACATGACATATTAGTTTTTATTTTGAACATTTTGCCATTAAAATCAAAAGAATTCCCTTCAATAATATAACCACATTAATATTGTCATTAAATGTAAAAGAAAATCACCACAATATTTAAGAATTGTAATATATTACGCTTTTTAGGGCTTTGTTTTATATTAAATGCACCTCTGACAGACTGACACTATCGATCGCTGATGAAAAATAACACTATCCACACCACTGACAATTATAATGACATTAATACATTTTTATTATTGTTGAAATATAATTTATTTAATTCTTACTATCAGAAAGAATACGGCTAATTTATTGTTATGTTTTGTGGAATAGTCAGCATTTAGTCTTCCGACCACGTTTACTCTATGCTTATAACTACTTCGTATTTTTATGAAGAGGAAATTTGATTTGTGTATATACATCTATTTGGTACTAAATATGATATGTTTGCACTATATTTTAAGAGTTTTAATGTTTATTTCGGTCTTATTACCAATTGATTGACTAAACAAGAGCCCTTTATATATGTTTTACGTTACTGTAACCAGTGTTTTTGCCAACCAGTGAGTGCGCATGCGCAGAAAATCACGAATGTAAACAATAACATTCAACTGGTCTGCAATACTTTCCAGATGTTACGTCGAAAAAAAGTTTGGAAAAAATTTGCCGACAATCACGGTGAAAAACTTGACCGCGCCATCAATATCTGTCTTGCTTTTTTGCAGAAAGAAAGACATTGGTCTTCTTATGTAAACATATATGTGTTTTATTTATGTATATGTTTTGTAAATTAATCAGTTTTCTACTTTATAATCAAAATATTTTTTGTATTTTTATACAACTCTTATATCTTGTTTTATGTTTGTTTTATATAGTTTATTCCAGTTTTTACGCATCAACATTTTATCACTTGTCAATTGTTAAGCAATATTATACATACTCTTATCAAATATGTGACCTCAGTATTCATCTCTCGCAGTGTTCCAACGATTAAAAAATAATTGATGACCTCATTGAAGAGCCTCAACAAAATTTCTGTAATTATTTTTCTCTGATCAAAACACGTCGGTCTTGAAAAACAAATGCATGTTTTTAGTTTAAGGTCTAATAAACTTCGTGCAATATCGCCTTATTTCGTACATATCCGTCACTCCTTACGTTTTCCGGGTTTGTGCAGAAAACTAAGAATATTATATTAATATCGCTATGTAGGACCTGCAAACTACATAAAATGACAACATTCTGGAGTCAATTATTTGATAGCAATGTTGATAATTATAAAGAAAATCGATTTGTAGAAATACGGTCGCCGGTACCCTATACATATAGGGTCGATATATATCAACCTCAAATCGTTTAACGTTATTTTCAATAGCATCGTTCCGACATGAAGTCATGTCGGAAGCTTTAACTGCTGCAAATTTATATAAAAGCGCAGAATAATCATGCAGTAATTATTGAATATAAACATTATTGTACTTATTGCATTAGAAGAATGTAAATATAAACTTACAAGTAATGCTATTCCTGGCCTGAAAACACTACCACTGGCACTGTTCAAAATCCATGATATAGCACTGTGTAAATTGAAAGTTGCATAGTGTTACGCCATTGGTCGGTTATAAATTCCTTGTTTCTCTATACATAGATTCGATTTAGACGTAACTAATAATTTGGTAAAGATACGTGGAGTATCACCATTAAAACGTTGATCTAGCCGTGTGAGTTTATTGACGTTATTAATTATGCCATAGTTATTTTTGTATTTCGTTAAGAATTTATAATGCATAGCCATGTTTTGCTTACTTATTTTAGCAAAAGATAAGCGCATTTATACACGCACAATTGTTAAAGTAATATATTAATTTAAAGGGGCCTTTTCACAGATTTTGGCATATTTTGAAGTTTGTCATAAAATGCTTTATATTGATAAATGTAAACATTGGATCTTAAAAGCTCCAGTAAAAAATCAAGTATAAAATAAAAAAAGGAAAAAAAGTAGCCTGTACCAGGCCTCGAGACCAGTGACCCCCGGAGTCCTGGTGTTAGTCTGAAGTAAAACGCTTTAGCCCTCACGGCTATTCTGCCGTGTCTACACAGTTTAAGTATTTTATACCTTATATAAGCAATCTTCGTAATTTCGTAAATTTAAACGACAACAACAGAACTCTCCAAATAATTCAATCGTTTCGCGTTGCAACGCTTTATAATTTTTAGGTTTTCAAATCGTCAAAAGATACATATGATGGCTATATTGGACTATGGTAAATGTTCAGTAATACTGTTTCCTAACAAATATCATAACTAAAACGAAAATTTGCTAATCTGAAACAACTTGTTTCAATTTTGTCAATTTACCAAACCGTGAAAAGATCCCTTTAAAGGTATAATGTAAACAATATTTAATGAAATTTTTATTTTTGGTATTAATACATTTTAGTGGCATGTTAAATTCGATATTTGTAAATTAATTAAAAGCAAATTGACTTTAGATCATACTGTCGTTTTAACCAGCAACAAATGGTTCAAACAATCGATACGTTAACGTTTAATATTGATTGGACAGATCAATAAAGTCTCAATGCTTTGCATACGTACTTGCGGCTTTAAATACAACGGACAAAAAGTATAAAAGCTTTACAAAGTTTATACGTGTATAAATAACAGAATAATAAATTAATAATGTAGTTGTTTTCATTAGACAAAGTGATTATATTCAATTTATAATACAATATTGAGACTGCGAACAGTTATTGAAACTGACAATATCCGCGACAGGCGGCTATAACTTTTTTACCTTATCTTGTACAAGACTAAACACCTCTACAAATATCGAATTTAACATGTCACTAAAATGTATTAACACAAAAAATAAAGATTTCATTACATATGAGGCTCATGATTACAAGATATTTTCATAAGAAATAAACACAAAGAAAACAAAAATGCAAACATACGCACGAACGCCCGCACGCACACACAAACTCACCCATACGCACACACGAGTAAACAAAATATGTATACACGTACATGAACAATACTTTTTGTGAATTAAGAATAAGAACGGAGAAGCTCATTCTGAGTAAGAAATTATAATAATCGAAACATTCCTTACATAATACTGATAATCGAATAGTTCCTTAAATGTGACAAAAATCTCTGGCACCGTATCAATAGACCTGCAATATTCTAATATATCAACATGTTCAACTATTGTTCATACTCCATAATTTCCCTTTTTCTACATTAAATGTAATAATAATCTTGGTTTGGTGATTTCAATATCATGTCTGTGATCATGGAGTCTAATTGCAAGACTTGGATCGAAATAAACTCCTACTTTATATTCTCTAAAAAATGTGATGTTTAGTATTATTTCTTGTTTGCTAACAAACGCATATTTTCTTAAACGATACCTTTGATAAAGTTGTGCAAATAATTATTGATGTATACAACTGATGGTTAAAACACACACATATAGGTTTCATTTATTTAAAGAGTACATTAGGCTAAAATATATGAGGTGGTTTGTTGTAGAACAACAAATGGTTAATATGCGTAACCTACAAACAATGAATTTCGTTCAATTTAATGATATAACTGACAAATACACTTTTTATGTTTTTATGTTTATTTCCAAAATCTACAAAAGTGGTGTTATTGCACAATATTCACACGTTTAAGAGGTAATCCTTCGCATTTATGTCTAACTAATAATAATTTTAAGCATTATCAAATGTTAAACAACAAAAAACTGAAGTATAAGTTGAAATCAATTTTCTTTAGGATTACGATATTAACCGTTTAGACGTAATCGGTAGATGCGGTCGCAGGGCTGTCAAATTTCAAATGCTGCTTGAAAATTTTGCCCTTTGTCAAGAATGTCGTTTAGGACCCGTGCCACTTACAAAACCTAATCTTGTTGTTGAGCAGAAAAATGGGTATTACGCAGATTTTCGTATGTGCGATGCCTGAATTTTAAATGTAGACGGGTATCGGACGGCAAGAAGAGTCTTTAAGAGAGGAATGCCTTGTTTTAATATCAACACAAAGCTCACAACAGGCAGGTGCATGGATTATGCATTTTTTTCAAGTATAATACAGTTACATTATTCATAATGGGGGTCAATAAGATCTTGAAAGAAAAGTGCACCCTGTCAGTGAATTTTTACTGCATTCTCAGTCTTATATTTGCTTTCATTTTTTTAAGAAAATATGTCATGTTAGGAAAAAGATGTGTTTTAAATGCATGGAAATCAAGGACAGCACGTTTTTATTGTATTACCAAGTGAAGTGTTTTCCTAAAACAAGCAACACAAGCAACACAAGTATATACTATCCCAAATACTATTCTGAAAGGATAGTCCAAGGAGCGCTACGTGTGATCATAATATGTATTGTGGTTATCCAAATAAAAAGGTGTGCATATTTATCATATTTTCAGCGATGATCGGCAACATTTGCGGTCGTAGGAAGGGTAAACTATTTTTTGTTAACACTAAAAATCCAATGATAAGTTACACGAACTTATCAGATGAAAATGCACTAGGTATTTCATGGATTTATGTGATTTGTTTTATGTAGAACCCATGTTTTAAGTAATCAATAAAATATAACGTTAAAAGTCGGTTTCGTAATCAGTAGGAATAAAACATTTATTTGGTATTAACATTTAGATAAAAAAAGAACATATAAACAATGTGGTGTTAACGCTTTCTGATTAATACCATTTGAAAGTGTGCTTCATATAAAATACTAGTCAAAGTGCAGAATCACGTGGCTTAGCGGGGTTCCCATTTGGATGTTATGGACATAAGCCTGTGTTCTTGTTCAAAAATTGTCGTGTAATGCATTGATGTAGACTGTTATTCTGCATCCAACGTGATTTTGAAATTTTAAAACGTATTGTCGTATGTAAGAAGTTTGTGAAACATATGGTAACTTCTAAAGTAATTGTTTGGTGATGGCGAGTGTCGAATATAACTTCAGCTTTCTAATCCGTTTTAAAATTTGCGTTAGAGGATATTTCAATTACCGTACGCCTGTCGGCATTGTGCATATTATATATGCTGCTTGCAACGTGTGTACTGTTACCTGATTACTTTCGCAAACTAATGTTATCAGGACGTTAAAAATAATAATGTTTACCAATTGCAGCTTGAAATATATCGGTACATTTAAACGTTTGTGTGTTAAAGCATAGCACAACACATTGGACCAAACGCGGATATTGAGTTACATGTATTTTGTACATGTATATGGGCAATATTTAGCCTCAAATTTAAAGTAGCTCTAAATTCGCTGAATGGTTACATATGGTACATGTAGTTAACTTCAACAATGTATACACGCAACAAAATTGTATTGTTAAATGGCGTTTTATCTATAATTTCAAATAAATGTACATGATGCCGTCACGTTTCAGATCAAAGAGTCCGTCGGAAAGAGGTAAACATTACGATGTGTATACAGTCCGGTTATACCAGATTATCGAGTTGTTGTAATCCTATGTAAAAAGAGTGATTTGTAACCTCGTATAGTGTTTCGATGTATTTCTCCTTGAATATGTGTACCTAGACAATTTATTTTAAGATATTATTCGAATTACGGACTGATAGTGTATGCATCCTTAGATTTTGTGATATTTTACTACCTTTTGTGTCAGTGTTTTAACATTTTGAACACACCTTTGTTCATTAAGTAAATATCTGTCTTTCAAATTTGCATCCGAATTGTCTGAAACGCTTACATTGGGAAGGTGTTATCTCTTTTGAACAACAATGCGATGTTTTTAGCAAATTTAATATTATGATATGTTTTGGATATCTTGTACAATTCCTAGAAACGTTGTATACAATTATATCAATCGTAACAATTTGATAACACTATTCACATCAATTACTGCAGTCAGATGCAATGTTCTAAACAGTAAAAAACAAAGGACTAAATGTTCCTACAATCAAAAAAATCAAAGTACTGACAGTACTGGTGTGACGATGCTTTTGAAGAGGATGGATATAAAAGCATCAATTTAAGTTTATCTACCTCACCACAATTGTGTATGTGGGTACGAAAAAAATGGGTACGAAAAGGTTGGGTACGAAATAATTTGGTACGAAACAAAACTTGGGTACGAAAAAATTTGGGAACGAACACAATTGGGTACAAGAAATATTTGGGTACGAAAAAAATAGGTACAAAAAAATGGGTACGAAAAAAAATGGGTACGGAAAAAAATGGGGGTACGGGGAAGTAGTTCCTGTCCCACAATCGCACATTTTTGATCCTTTCCGTCAAACATCGGATAAGTACCTCGAAGGTAATAGTATTAATACACATTTTAGAAGCTGTCCTACCTACGCGCGTCAAAATGTAAGCGAAATATGTAAACAAAGCGGTAGCCTGTCATGAATGTTTGAATTAACGAAGAAAAGTGTGTATTGATGTAAGTTTTTTGAAGAAATGTACAGAAAATATATAAAATAAGCAATGTCGATATTTTCCTCAGCCACATAATCAGAGGGGGTAATCAAGTGATAGTCAAGATGGCGGCGTCCATTCCGATACAGTTATTTTTCGCCGTTTTATAACCTTTATTACTTTTATTTATTTTTTAAATGACGCTCACTTTCCAGCCATATCAGTAAAAGGTGACTAGCGTTTATTTCTTAATAAAATTCGCTTTATATCTCGACTTTACTCCCCGCCAATTTTCTTAGTGCAACTCTAATTAGGTCATCCTGCTAAGAAATTTAGCAGCGAGTAAAGTCGAGATATAGAGCGAATACCACTATGAAATAAACGCCAGCAACTTTCTTGCTAATATCGCTGGAAATTGAGCGGAATTAAAAAATAATAATAAAAGTAATAAATGGTATTATACGGCGAAAAATACATGCCTCGGCATTGCCGTCGCCATCTTCATAATCACGTGACTACTCCCTTTGAAAATTGTTAAGGTTACAATACACTAAATACTTTTGGTGTTCAATGCTATACCCTCTAAAAACAAAATCTTCATTTATTTGAAGACACAATTCTCTGTACGGGCACTTGCCATGACTTTATTTTTGAATATTTCTGTGTTCATGTGGTAGGGAAAACATTGTTGTATACTACAAATTCCCTGTTTTGCTTTTAGGTTGGAGACTACATAAGACTTTGACAGTTGGCGGGAAACCATCATCAACTGGAGAGATGCCGGTAAAAAGATGGCCATAAAACAGTGACCGCTGATTCGCATTGAGTTCTTTCTTACATATTGGATGACCTATGTTTTTTATTGTTTAAATCATTGCGGCTTGGAATGCTCTTTAAGAAAAGGTATGGTTATGGGGGTGTCTACGCGCAAAAGTTTGACTTTATTTTTTGTTAAAGTTATTGCTTTTACATTGAATTTGTGCAGGAAATCTTTTGGTATGTTGTGACCTAAACTAACTTATGATAAAAATGAAATATCATCTGCAAGTGCAAAATATGACTGGGAAAGCAGATTTTTGGTCATTTCTTAGCAAAAGGGAAGAAAATAAGTGCATTAAATGCATGAATTCAGATTATTTGACCTGGAATAGTTGTTTTTCAAGTTGACCCCCCACCCTTATATATTGGAATAAGGGCTAAATTGCTTTCCGACTTAAATTCAACCGCATATTGGTTGACCGTGTCGCGTTAATGTGTTACATGAAGTTAGAATTCAACGCCAGGGACTCCGTGATCGAGTAACGCAACTAAAACTTTTGCGAAAAGCATGAACATTCAAACAGAGCCCCATTTCACCGACATGGAATGGCAGGCATTTTTACAGTATGGACAGTGCAGCAGATGCTTAACTGAGCCAGCCTTCATATTTAGTACAATCATGAATTGAGCAAGATTTTATCACTTCATATTATTCATAAAAGTACACTTAAAATACATAAATGCATGTTTTTGTTTCATTTTTTTATCTTTTTCTATTGGGTATTTTGACTTTTTCAGGAAGAGGAATGTCTGCGACTAAGTCAAGGGCCACTGGATAAGGGTTGTTGATGGCAAAACAGGTAATAATATCATTTTGTTATCATGTACACAAGCAAATAAGCATATGTATGATGCTTTAGGTGTGAAAGACTGTCATAATCAGGATTGTGGTCACTCACACCCTTGCCGTCATGTAATTCTCCTCGCAGTTTGTATTGATAGTTCCGCGTCCTGACATGTAAAGCTCGTGCTTTGTTGGCAGCTGAAGTTGGCACTTAACAGGGTTATCCTTGTTCCTGAGCATGTATGCAGTACAGCTGAGTTGATTTGCTACTTGTTACCCTACAATTAGCTTGTTTTTGGTATTGTTTTCTCACAATATGCTTATATTCATGTTTCCGGCTTAAAATGGTGTCGCGCCTTACTTAAACATAGGATTGTTATAGCAAGTGTCCCCTTCATCATTTACCTTAGAGGGATTTTTTTGACAAAATTTGGCACTTTCAGCAACTTGTTTTGTTTTTTATTTGGTACATGGTTCTCTCATTCAGTGATTTAATGACAGTATTGTCCTTATTCTTTTTTCTTTGCATAGAAAGGTGACATGAATCATTGATATTTGTTGTGTTGAGAATTCTGCAGGAAGCTGTGTCCCCAAAAGAAGTACTAGTAACCCCTTTCAGGACACTGCCTTGATCTGAACTGCCTTTCTACCCCTGTTACTACATGGAACATCATTGCTAAGCTTATAATGCTTGCCTACATATGTGTTTTTTGTTCAATTTAACTTTTCCTTCCAGCTTAAACCCTTCCCCCCCCCAACAAATGAGCATTGTATTCTTTCGCTTGGTTACAAACTCCCATTTGGACCAGATTGCCACCATAAAAATAGCCTAAAGTACTTATTTTGTGTCCAAAATATGAAAATTTGTATTGTCTTGAACCTCTAAATGAGAGCTGGCAATGCATTTTGACCATCTGCTGCAGTTAAAAGGCACCCATGACATTACATGCTAGAATATTTCATTGGCGGCTGGTAAATAAATGGGCACCGATCGACAAGGCGCTTTCAAGATTTTACACTTTTATTGGTGTGAAATAACAAGTTATTGGAAGCTTATTGATTTCTACACTTCAAAGTATCTTTGATCTCTCATTTTGACTAATTAGTTTATTGTCTTGGATGAAATTGGATTGTTTTTGCTTTGAAATTGGCATTTTTGGGATGATTAAAAAAAAACACACAAAAAAGACATTATCAAAATTGCTTAGAGTGAAAATATCTAACAAATTCATTCTTTCCCCACCACACATTAGCCCCACTTGCATGTCTTTTTGGTTTGTTTTGGTATTTTATTGCAGATATTGAACACAACAGCTTTAAATCTTAAAGGGGCAGTTAAGCTTTAACAGGCCTAATATCGCCTTCTTCGGACTGAAAACACCCGCGTGTGAAAATATGATACAGAATGGCCAAATGGACAGCTAATCCAGCCAAACTTAAGATATTGGTGCAATATGGATGGGATGATAATAATATGAAAGAAAAACACATTTCAGTAAAAATAAATTTCTCTTATAGGTTACAATACACTAAATACTTTTGGTGTTCAATGCTATACCCTCTAAAAACAAAATCTTCATTTATTTGAAGACACAATTCTCTGTACGGGCACTTGCCATGACTTTATTTTTGAATATTTCTGTGTTCATGTGGTAGGGAAAACATTGTTGTATACTACAAATTCCCTGTTTTGCTTTTAGGTTGGAGACTACATAAGACTTTGACAGTTGGCGGGAAACCATCATCAACTGGAGAGATGCCGGTAAAAAGATGGCCATAAAACAGTGACCGCTGATTCGCATTGAGTTCTTTCTTACATATTGGATGACCTATGTTTTTTATTGTTTAAATCATTGCGGCTTGGAATGCTCTTTAAGAAAAGGTATGGTTATGGGGGTGTCTACGCGCAAAAGTTTGACTTTATTTTTTGTTAAAGTTATTGCTTTTACATTGAATTTGTGCAGGAAATCTTTTGGTATGTTGTGACCTTAATGGTTTGATATCACAAAATGAAAGTGAAAGTAGAATTGTCATAAATGACAACCTGTCAACGTGTTGTTTTTGCTTGCACGAGAGGGCGATTACACTCAATGTGCTTACATTGTTACCATAGGCTTTGATAATGACCTTTATAGTTTGGGTGGTTTTATTATTATGTATTGCTATCATGTAACTGCATGAGTGTGTATATGTTTACAATACACAAAGAATAAATAGTAGTATAAATACACTGATTGAGCTTATAATAATCTGAGAACTATAGCCAGGTCATTTAAGGACTTAAAATACATTTTTTTTAATTATGATTTCATGAAGACTTGACCATGCATGTCCTAGATTTCAAAATATCAAAGCCCTGGTCTGACACATTTGTGACATTAACGTTTAACTGTTATCAGGCTTCTGGGATTAGTTTTGATTGAACTATGTAAGGAAATCTATGTCAGGCACTGAATTTTTCTTGTTTTAAAACAGTCATAGATCAGTTGTGGCATCTCGGTAATGACCCATTTTTTCTTACTTGTCACACCCTTAAAACTTTCCACACTTCTATAATAGCAAATCTGGATTCAGGTGATCTTCAATGATACATTTAAACTTTAGCATTGTTACAAGAGTGCCGGTAAAGTCAAGTCACATATATAAATCCAGCCAATGTCCATATCAAAGTGTCAAAGACAAATGAAAGATGCGTTCATTAATTATTGTCCCATTGTTTGCTACTGCTGTGAGTTTTTATATTATATAACTGATAACCATCATGTGAGAGGAAATTCACATTATCTTAGTACATGTATATCAGGTTTAGCAGCCTTTAAGATAACAAAGTTGGCTAGTTTTTAATGTCGCTTCACGGGATCAAACCCGCAGCGCAACCTTCTGCAATCAAAGTCGACACTCTACCACTAGGCTTTAAGGGAGATTTTTTTTATCCATCGAGAGCAACCAAACCAAAAATTAAGTCAAATATTGCCGACTCGGTTTTATTGAGTCAGTTCATGAGAGATTATGGATCTCGATTGGTCATTGTCGGCTCAGGTATTATTTACATGTACCCCGGGCACTCTTAAGTATACTTACAGGTAACCCGGGTACGGTAAATATACGTAATCCTACTCGGTCGATATTAGACTGTACCCGAGCTGTATTCCCGCCCAAAATCCGATGTCGTAAAACGCGCAACCGATTATCTTAAACAAACTTCTCTTTAAAAAAAAAATGCATCAACATGCTTTTTGAGTATGTGTTCCGATAATATAGAGGCCATTTTACAGAAAATTGACAAAAATGTGAATATATAATTACAGTTTTATTATAAAAACATAGCCGACAACGACCGATTTAGCGTTACATTTCCCGGGTACGTTTTAGTATATTTACCGTACCCGGGGTACATGTCAGTATACTTAAGAGTACCCGGGGTACATGTAAGTAGTATCCGAGCCGACAATGACCGGTCGAGCGATAATGGAAGGTAAAACATCTCTTACGCCCCCTAACATCGCCTTAAGCAATATTCAATTCTCAACACGAAAGTGCTGGAGTCATTGATTCCGAGGGACCAGACAAAACACTTGATTAATCTACGAAATAAAATCATTTGATTAATGACAATTCTATTATTTGAGCCAGGTCACAAGAAAGCGCAGTCTAATCAGTATTCAATTAAACTAGTTGTTATTGTCAGAAAACCACTTTTAAACAAACAGCTTTCAAGCGACCGCAGGCTGATCTCGATCTAAAATGGCCACAATCGCCTTAATGTCTCCTTTACTGTGACACACTTTATTTAACTTTAAAATGATATGTACTAAAATAGAAAGAAGAACGAATACAAAGCAGTAAGGAGTTTGTAATCAATGTGATCTGCAAATCCCCCATGAAATGTTGATATCGGGTATCATAGTCATTCAATAAGTCGCAAAATGCTCGAATACAATTTATAAAGTAAAATGTGACTTAAATTGATAGCTAAAAATACCAGTATGCCAGTTTTGCCGTGTCAAGCTGTCAAGATCCAGAAAGTTATTTATTCACATCGAATATATTCTTCGATTCCATCCATTGTTGTCATAAGCGGAGATTTAGTGTATAAATAACTCGTATATCCTAAATAACAGTTTCTAAATAGCCAAATAAGCCGATTTATGCTGTAAGAAAGTTTTGACACGAGTGTCAACAATCTCTCATGGGCGCGGCCATTGTTGTATGTTGAGGCACGAACGACAACTCTGCTAGGAGAATATAATCAATGATAATCAGCGAGTTATGCCGATTAAATAAATCGAGCTATCTCAATCGGACTTGCTCGGTCTTTTACATAAGTCGCCATTGTGAAGAAGCATCGTCAATAAGCCAGAGAAGCTAATCACTTTTCAATTCAGAAATATCCAACAAACTGAAAATTCATTCCATTAATCAGTGAATAATGAATCGCAAAAAGCAGACATTTGAAATAGAATGTAAGGTTCGTTTGAAAGTTTAAATTTCTCAGAGTATTTCAAAATACAAAATTTCAATAAATTACCGAATATTAAATCGACTTTATCATATCTTTCAGCTGCTATTTGCGAGCAACTTGCGGGAAAATCTTTAGACAAAAGGCTACTCTATTGGAACACGATAATTTTGTCCACACATGATAACATTGTTGTTCCATTGTTGTGTTTAATGGTTTAGTAAACCATGTGAGTTTGAACGTCATCAGACGTCTGCCCAGGGCCGACATAAGCCGTTTGCATGCGCAACTTGTGGATAAAGTTTCGCAATTAAAGCTGATCTAAACCGACATTTAAGACACGAAAACAAAGAGTAAATACACCAGTGCCCAATGTGTGACAAAGTATTCAAAAGCAGTCGGCGACTAGAGGACCACAAGGGAGTCCACACCAATGCACTTTATGCACACATGTGTCCGGAATGTAACAAGACATTTAGGTTTTAATCTGACGTGGCACGCCATCGTAAATTAACAATGCTTCAGCTAATACAGGATGATAGGGCGATTACCACAACTATTCCGCTTACCGTCAAAATTTTATACTTCTGACGAGAGCACCGTATCCGTCTGAAGAAAAGAAACATGGCGGACGAAGCAATATCAGGTAAGTGGGTGACAAAATGTTTTATTATAAAACACTGAAAAATGATTGCCACTTGCGAAGCACTCCATGGAATTTCTAAACCAATATGTCGTCTATTTAATAGTTTACCAGTCGTGAAATATTTAGCATGTCTTTGAAATAGTGTTTACAAAAAGTCGTGTCGCGCTCGACACCATTCGTACTTGTGAGAAAAATGTAATAATCAGATGATTGTCGATGTGTCAGACCTGAAGTGACAGACTTAAATCATTGTATATATATATATATATATATATATATATATATATATATATATATATATATATATATATATATATATATATATAAACCTTGTTTAAATATCTGTTAAAGGCATTTTTTTTGGTTAAAACATGCATCAATTACATACATATCGATGCACCGCGCAACCCTGATTATAAACACCGTATTTATATTCCGTGTCACTGAAATTCGTGGCACCGCTAACTTCTGCACATGTTTTTAAATGATAAGCTAGAACGAGCCATCGTGAGCTGAATTTATTTACGATAGTCTTCCATTTATAAAATTTTCATGTTCCAAATTGATCTTGAAATTGATGGCATGCTTGCACCAAAAAAAGGTTCACCGGGATCGATCGTCTTTCTTTCCAGTACTTGGAGGGCTCATGTTTAAGTCCCATGTTTCAATGTATCTATACTGTTGTGGTAAAATACAATCATTATTGATAATTATTATTTATTGATTTCAGATTAATAATCAACAAAAAAGATGTCCAGCTACGATTATGGATGGTTTAAGCAAATGTTGGTGTACAACTAACCGAAGGAAATAATAAATTTAGTTATGTATAGAGTGTACAAAGTGATGTTGAATTGGTTAAATTTACTGAAATATGAATTTGATGTTTGAGGGCAAAACCAAAGACATTTACCAAAGATGCTCTCGACTACTTATATCAGAAACAAAGGGGTTATAATAATAAAAAAACAACGTTTTCGAGACTGTCTATAGAAGCTTGTGAGTGCATATCTCCATATATAAGACATTACAGCGCGGTCCGTTTTAACGAGATGTAAAATGTTGGAATCATAAATAGTTATTTCCGACAAGTATTAAAAAAACAATTAAAAACCTAATATTTTCAACGTACATTGTAATATTCGGCACCCGGAGAAAAAAGTCTCCTTTTCTTGTTTTTTGTTGTTTTTGTTTGTTTGTTTAAACATGAGTTTGAACGTCTTTTCCTTCTGAAAGAAAAAAATCAGAATAAAGCGGTGCTTTTACGGACATTGTTGAGCGGTGTTCATATTTGTATAATATCAGTGTTGAGCGGTGCATACTTGCTAACACGTGTAAATGTAAAAATCACAGTTATATTCAATAAAGCATGCCATAATGTGTTGTTAATTTATTCTTCTACCATAACATACCGTTTAACAAAAATAAATCATTTAAAATGTTTAAAATCTGCCAAAAATACGATTTTTCGCGTCATGAAAGTCACTTCTTTCACGACATGCTCAAATTGTTTTCACTATTTTGAAGTTAATAGCGACTTAATTTTGATGCGGTTAACGGCAATTAGATGTAAAGTATATACTTCGTTCGATAGAATATCTTTTTATTACCAACTTACCTTCTTTTCTCGTTTTTAGCTCATCTATTTTTTGAAAAAAAATTATGAGCTATTGTCATCACCTTGGCGTCGGCGTCGGCGTTGGCGTCGGCGTCCGGTTAAGTTTTGCGTTTAGGTCCACTTTTCTCAGAAAGTATCAATGCTATTGCATTCAAACTTGGTACACTTACTTACTATCATGAGGGGACTGGGCAGGCAAAGTTAGATAACTCTGGCGTGCATTTTGACAGAATTATGTGCCCTTTTTATACTTAAAAAATTGAAAATTTTGGTTAAGTTTTGCGTTTAGGTCCACTTTTCTCAGTAAGTATCAATGCTATTGCATTCAAACTTGGTACACTTACTAACTATCATGAGGGGACTGGGCAGGCAAAGTTAGATAACTATGGCGTGCATTTTGACAGAATTATGTGCCCTTTTTATACTTAGAAAATTGAAAATTTTGGTTAAATTTTGTGTTAAGGTCCATTTTATTCCTTAAGCATCAAAGCTATTGCTTTCATACTTGCAACCCTTACTAACTATCATAAGGGGACTGTGCAGGCAAAGTAATGTAACTCTGACTGGCATTTTGACAGAATTATGTGCCCTTTTTATACTTAGAACATTGAAAATTTGATGAAGTTTTGTGTTTAGGTCCACTTTATTCCTACAGTATCAAAGCTATTGCTTTCATACTTGCAACACTTATTAACTATCATAAGGGGACCGTGCAGGCAAAGTTATGTAACTCTGACTGGCATTTGGACGGAATTATGGGCCCTTTATACTTAGAAAATTGAAAATTTGGTTAAGATTTATGTTTTGGTCCACTTTACCCCTAAAGTATCATAGATATTGCTTTCATACTTGGAACACTCACAAACTATCATAAGGGTACAGTAAAAGGACAAGTTGCATAACTCTGGTTGTCATTGTTACGGAATTATGGCCCTTTTTTGACTTAGTAACTTTTAATATATGGTTAAATTTTGTGTTTCGATCCACTTTACTTCTTAAGTATCAAGGCTATTGTTTTCAAACTTTAAATACTTTCATGCTATCATGAGGTTACTGTACCTGGCAAGTTGAATTTTACCTTGACCTTTGAATGACCTTGACTCTCAAGGTCAAATTATTAAATTTTGCTAAAATTGCCATAACTTCTTTATTTATGATTAGATTTGATTGATACTTTGACGAAACTACTCTTACCTGACATACCACAATAGACTCCACCCAAACCATCCCCCCTCCCCCCCCCCCCTTCCCCCCCCCTCCCCCCCTCCCCCCCCCTATTTTTTTTAAGATCATCTCACAAATGACCACCACACCCTCACACTATACCCCCACCCCCCCACCCCACCCCCCCCCCCTCAATTTTTTTTTTGAATTTTTTTTTTTTTAAACCACCCCTCACACTATACCCCCCCACCCCCAATTTTTTTTTAAACGGTTATGTTTGAAATACCGTCCAATAACCCCTCCCCCCCGCCCCCGATTTTTTTTTTTTCGCTTTTTTGGAAGATAATGTAATAAATGTCCACAACCCCACACTATACACACCTCTTCACTCCACCCCTCCCTCCTTTGTGACTTTGTGATTGAAAATGAGAGTCCCTTCACCTTTAAAAAGAAAATAGATGAGCGGTCTGCACCCGCAAGGCGGTGCTCTTGTTTTTTCATGTCTGTACTCGCTCAAAAGTTTGCGGACATGTTTTTGACAGAATGATACGGTGCTCTTGTTAGAAGTATAAAATTACGACGGTGAGCGGAAAAGTTGTGGTATTCGCCCTATCACCGTGTAATAAAGTGTGGAATTTACTCAATACAGCGGTCTTCAAATGGTATATGGTGTAAAAAGTGTTTAAAGTAACTTCGCAAAATAATTGGATAGCTATGTCGGCGTAACTTTTTGAGATATACGTACATCTGTACATTTTATTCGCACCTTTGTTATATATTCCATTTCTCAACGATTGTTTGTCTTTTTGGGCTCGGTTTAGGATGAAAATATTCATAGATGATAACATTGTGATTTGTTCCTTGTCTTTAAATTAATATATTGCCCTTTTAGAACGTTTGTTCAGATGCATCAAATGAATTTATAATATGATGTTAAACGTAACGACTTAAGACTGTGTTGGACAATTGCTTCACACATATTTTACTTTCTCAATGGGCAATTAGTTTTTGTGAAGTCACTGCGACTAGAAGATTGTTGTTGTGTATTGTTTTTCATGTCTCATTGTTCTACTTGCAGACATAGATTAAACAGAAACCTGTGTTACTGACTTGTATGTATTTAGCTGCGCGCTTATCTCTGAGTGCAATGGGTATTGCCTCATCTTATGCAAGGTACATGAGAAATGATAGAGATCGTCATTCTATATATTACTCTCTTTTATGAGTTGCAAAAATGGCAGTCTTTTTTAAACAGCTGGATGTATATAATAAAAAAAAATCATTTTGAGTTATTTGTAGAGACTTAGTTTACATTGAAAAAGCAATGTTATAATGTACATTATGTATTAAATTCGCATACACATCGTCATTTACCGTGTAGTGGTTCGTTTGTTTTATTCAAAGACAAATGCTGGTCGAAACTTTAAACTTGTGCTAGTATAATGCCCACCCTTCAAAGAAGAGGGGGTATACTGTTTTGCAGGATGTCGGTCTGTCTGTATACCAGTTTGTTTCCGATCAAAACCTTGTGAACGAATTAACCACTAACCTCACATATGCATTTTTCTTTGCTAGTAAGTGACTCCTAATAAAATTGGAGTCACTAGATTAAATGTCAAGATCACCGTAATACTAAGAAGTGAAAATTGTTTCCGATCATTAACTTGTGAATGGAGGATTGGCTTGATTATTCCCACGTGCATTGTTGATGGACCGTAGATAGCCTCTATTGAAATTGGGGTCAAATGTCAAGGTCACTGTCACACTAAGTGTAAAATCGTTCCCGATCATTAACTCGCCAAATGATTCACCGATTGGCTTGATACTAAGCATGTGGATTTGCCTTGGATAGTAGATGACCGCTATTGAAATATTTGTTGCAACAAATCCTGTGTCAAGGCCCTGTTTTTGTGTGTGGTTTTTTAGGGGGGGGGGGGGCATCTGTCTCCGACAGTGGAGCTCTTGATTATTACTGATATATGTTATGTGAAATGCCAACTTAATTTTTCATTCCGTTGATTTTTGTGTAGGTATATATCGCGCGCACAGTTAAGGCAAGATTAAGTCGGCATTTCTCTTAAACATTCTTTGCTTAAATTTTCGTGCTCTTCATAACCAAACATTATCAATGTCCAACGAGAAACTTGCTTAACAATTGTGATATATCTCATTTGTGAAAAAAGTTAAGTGAAAGGCTGAATCTGGTATTTATTCTGTTTGTTTCGTTGTGTTACATATTACATTTTCTAGGCAATATTTTGTCAGCATATCACCTAAACAGTTTGTGATCATTATTGATTTATTTTTCAAACTGTTTATACATATATTAAAGATAAATCTTTTTATGGTTAAATTAAAAAAAAATGACACATGTTTGTTTCTTTTTGTTTAATACCTGTATTTCATGACAATCTACAGATTTTACAAAAAGTAAAATGTAAGCCAATAGGGCTGGGATTTTGACAATGTGTATTGCTGTTAAGTTGGTTTAATCCGAAATATGACAATACATCGAGTCCGTCCACGATGGCATGAAATGCACCTGTAACATACAACCATGACTACCCGGTAGTCGAGTAATCTTTGACAAACGTATAATAAAGGTGAACAAAATTAATTTCAAAGCATCATTTGTTGCATGTAATTCATTACAAATCGATGTACGAATTTATAAAACCTGAGTTGATGAATGCGTACATCAAAACGCCACAGAAAGTAGTTCTATATTATCCAGGTGTAGCCCCACTCGACTGGTAGGTAACATTTCCCCCTCGTTTCTTCGCCTGGACTATAAACGAACGCTCAGAGAACCACTTTGAATAGCGTTCCTGTCGCTTCAAACTGTTTCTTCCTTCCGTTTCGACTTGCAATGCCGCCTTTTGGATTCATCGAACGGGTGGTCTCTGTAAAATATGGCGTTTAATGTCGCAGTGCGTTAAAACCCATTGCAGTGTTTTATGTAAAATAGTTTTACATTTATCTGCTTTTAATACATAAACATTAAACGGCACGTGCAAGAACGATCTTCATGTTGCACAAATTAGCAAAGTATTGAAAGTATGTTATATACTTTAAATTTTACGTTTGATTTGACAGAATTCTCTAAAATAAATTTTCTATGTTTGACCGTGTGCGCACGTTTTCCTTCAGGTTAAACATAATAAAACTCTAAACCATTTACTATAAACTATAACAAGAAACATATTGGGTACTTTGAAATCGTATCACAACATACCTATTCATTTCGAAGAAATTTGTGGCCAATATTTCAGATTTTTTTTTCTCGAATAAGAAATGAGAGTGTTTTATTGCATTCATTCTGACCTAGTGAAGGGCAATTTCTTTTAAAGTCGATTGACTTTATGAGACGGTCGTGAAAGGTCAAACGTAATGTTAAACAGCTACGTCGATAGAAACTTGCACAAAACTTTCATCCTGTCGATCTGTTGTGTTTTTTCTGTATTGTCCTTGTAATTGATCGTCGTTGTCTAGCAGCTTGTACACAGGTTTTCGTGATGTCTTGTAGGCAAATGGTCTGAAAAGTAATACAGATATCAGCGTTTAAGTAAAGTGTATTGTCTTGTACAAACAGGAAATAAACCCTATTGATGAATTTCTTTGCATTATGTACAAAAATGTAGCAATAACTATACTTCATAATTGAATATTATAGTTCAACCACAAAAACAATACACGTACTTTTTTAAAAGAGCTCTCGATAAACTTCCAAACTTCTGCCACAGTAACTGCAACTTAACCACGTCCATCTAGGAGTGTTAGTTCAGAAAATATGGTTTCACCAATCATTGATGAAAAAGTTCTTACGTGATACGTCCCTCGCTGAGATAATCCATAAAGTAGTATATTTGCATCAATATTTGCCATTAACGCTTCCCACAATTGTGCTAAACACCAGTTTATATGCAGACCAGATGGTGGGACATGGTTATGAGTGTAACCATTCAAAAGCCGATTTCTTAGAGGCATTCTCATCACGACTCTTTCGCTTGCAGATATACCAGGATCATCATTGGCTTTTCACCATAGTCTGACATCTCTGAAAAAATTAGCCTCGTATATATCTTCATGTATTTTCATTTGTTTTTCAACCTCCTCACTAAAATGTGTAACTGCCACAGGAACGGACATTAATTTCAAGTTTTGGTTTTATCAAATTTATAGTATTTGAGTTGGCGTCCCGTTTCCGAGCTTCTTTACTCATACATTATATCACTTCGTTACATACTTTTCTTCTAGTTCTAGTCAATAAATGAGAAGCATCGACATATGAGATTTTAAATTGACCTCTTGCTTTACTAAAACAACCGTTTCAGCATAATTCGTCCAGTAAATGATTCGTGTTGTTTGCTTCAGTTGTTCTTGTATTGGCAAATGCATTCTCTTCTGCACAGGGTAATCCTTTAGCAATTGTATTTTCAAAGTTGCTTGGTTGTCCAAGACGTGTGTCAACATTTGCACAAGTTTCTGTTTGTTCGCTCTCATTATTGGGAAACATTGGAAAAGGTTTGACAATATGCTAATTGCTTTTTAAATGTTCATACTTTTTTTCCAACACATACTGACAGTTAATAATATTTACATCGCTCTTTTTCAATACTTTCGATACAACTTTTTGTTATGTCTTGTATTTCGTTCGTGTCATTTCTAAGCCCGAAGAAACTGCGTAATGAATCTATCTTTTTGGCTTTAGTGCAGCATTCGTTAATCAATAGTGTTTTCATTTTCTTGAAGTACTTGACAAAAACATTCAGTTCCACATTTTGGAGTAAAGCTAAGGATTTGGCCGTTTGGAAACGTTACTTATATGACATCAGATATTTTACCATTTCACTGCTCTTTGATGTTAGCTTTCTTATCACACTGTATCATTCGCAGTATGTTTGGGCACATTAATTTCCAAAACACACATTTTCTTATTACACGAGTTTGACACACATACACAAGCCTTTTGTTAACGCTATTTAAATCAGGTCGATTCTTGTTATTGCCGTTTTCGTCGTGTTGAGTGTTGGAATCAAGCACATCACAATTTGAGGTAGCAATCATATCCTGCTTCAAATTTTCGTACGATTCATAAATCAAGTAAGTGTCTTCGTCATTGATAATTTCGCGATCATTGTCTGCATCATTGTCACCAATTTCACACTGAGCATCTGTACTTTTAGGGTCCTGCGCTTTGTCCACAACATTCTTTGACAACTTTAATCGTATTTTTTTCATTCTTGCAGATATCGATGGCGACCATTGTTCATTGTTTTGTGCAAGCAATTCGCCTTTAAAAGGAATTGTCAATATTTATTGTTAAGAAGTACCAATTAATTTTTTTGTTCATGCTCTTTATAGAATGTAGTATGTATGGTTTTGTGATTTTTTCCTGTTTTTCTACAGGTCGTTTTGGTCTTTGGTAAGTGGTTCGCCTTCTACACTTCTAACCGCAATCTCGTGCCACTGGCCATCGAAAGTTACCACTGACGCGTGCAGAAAAGCTTTTGTACCCGTATTTAAAACTTCCTGTGGAATGTTCGACATTGTATCTGTCCTTAGGGAGTACCCTTTGGTAAACCAGCCAACTGGGCGCAGCGAATTAAAGTTGCTTCCCATTCTTAATCGAGATCACAACGAATAAACAAAAACACTTCGGTAGCCTTTTTCGTTTAAGCTCATAAACATTGTCGTAAACTTCTGTTAGTTTTTCAATCAAAAGAGCCAGTCTACACTGAAGTTAAGTTTGAACGGTCGTTTTGTTTGACATGGATGTGCCAGTCCGCACTAATGGGAAAAGACCAACAAATTCAACATCATTCTCACCATTTTTTCAATTGACTTGTTCAAAATGTTACTTGTCGGCAAACGTTTTCGGATTCATACAACTGTTTTCTTTTTGTAGGGCTTTGCAGAACACTTCGTGATTACAGCGCATTTTAGAAACACTACTGATGTCAGGTCGCCAACACAGGTAATATCGACAATCTACATTTAAGGCATCCATCTCAGATTGACATTACAGATAACATCAATCAGGGAACGTTTATTTAAGTCATTTTCTACGAATCCTGCCTCACATAAAAACGCATTCTGGGAACAGTACGGGCATTACCGCGTTAGTAAATGTTGCAGTTGCATTTATTTCGTTGGCTACACCGTACTCCGTATTTTGTTTCACTTCATCGGATGGCTGGCCCTCAATGTGACACATTACTTTATCATAATGGTCCTGTTGTTGCGTATGCCGTCAAGTTCTATTGCCTTGTTGATTGTGCTTCCGGTAACTTTTGCGTTTGCCCGTCTCTCACACCAGGTATGCGTTATATGTTTAATAAGCCATGTATTGTCAGACTGTGCTGATCCCGCATCATGGCTTGAATCCCGAGGAATTAAACTGTCATTTACACTTATAACACCTGATCTGCAAAACGGTTTGTTATTCAAACAACAGAATAGCCCTTCTATTTCCTCCACTGCACAATTCCAGGTGTTCGTATAACTGTCAATGTCGTGTATTAAAGCAATTGCCGAACTTATTGCATAAACGAATTTTCCATTTCGCCATTCACCTACAGTTTTCTCAATCATTATTTGATTTTGCATATTCTCGTTTCTTGCCGATTCCTGTTATAACATGGAAATGCTAAGAGATTGTTTTTAAACTAACTCAGATACATTCTTTCAGCTTGTTCTTGTCTTCAATTATCATATCTGCCGTGCAATCCTCCTGCTTGAAGTTCTCCATAGATTTCTTTCAATTTAAGATAGGAGACTTCACTTTCAAATGTATTTCTTTTTTCTCTGCCAATGCACTGTTATTAATAATGTCAAGTAAGTCAATATATCCTTCACCCTTCATAAATCATGGCTTCAACTTTTTCCCTCAAAGGTATAACAGTATGACTTGTAAGGAACATTTGTACTTAAGTGCTCTATAATGTCATGTGCTATTTCTGGTTTTCTAACTCACTTTTCTAACTGTATTGAATAACACTGTATGCTGTTAAACATGTCTGACCTGAACAGTAAAATGTATCTGTTACTTTGCTGGGTTATAATTTTAACGGATAGTCTTATTTAATACAATTTGACTGATGTTTTTGAGACCTTACATGAATGCTACAAATCGACCACCAAATAACCTTAATCCAAGTTTCCAGAATTTCTTACTTTCGTCTGAATACCTCATATATGTTGTTGTTCCATTATGATACCAGTAAACGACATCTCACCACAATATAAATGCAATATTATTCATCATTTGGGCATTAACAAGATTATTTTTTGGAAAATGTGACTTTGTTATTGAGCGTAGTCGTTTGTTTTTCGACGAAAACGCTCGCTTAGTTTCGGAGTGAACTTGAGTATAGTTTTGACTCCATTTAAACTGGTTGAGGACCTCCTCCAAAGAGTCATCCACGTTGATTGCGATTTTGTTGATGCAATTGCAGACCTCGTCCGCCTCCGGCAAAACGAAAAGGAGTATCTGGGTCGTTTTTCCATGATGGTCAATATGCGAGAAATTACAAAGAAAATCATTATATATTTCTTTTATAAAGCTTTGTTAAAATATGTTTATGAGTTGTTATATGTCCTAGTTTTGTTTTCATGATTACAGCAGCGATCTCACTATTTATGTTTACGACAGCATATTATGTGAACTTGTTCATGCTAAAAAGCCATTCATGGTGAGCGAAGCATCGCATTGCGTTCCATTAACGTATCTAGCAGCTTTAATATGCATTTTAAACGACCTCTTAATAACGCAAAGAGCGTAAAAACCACACAGCACATTATTTACATCGTCAACGTGTTAAAACGTGTAATACCTATTAAAAACGAAAAGAGCATAAAAACAAATTCGTCAACATTTTAAATAAATGTCGCCAATTACACACGTATGCAATGATTTATTCTTAAATCTTAAGATATCGATATAAATTGCAAGAAAAACTGTCTTGTTTGCACTAAAAAAATTTGCAAATGTATTTCAATAAAAAAATATTCTTTTTTATGTTTATATTCTGTCCAGCCGTGCGTAAATCCCCGTGAACCCCGTTTATTCTGCATCCTGTATTTATAACATGCTTTGTCAAAATGTCTGAATAAATAAAAGCGATTACACTTATCATTATGGATTATGTCACACTTCCCATAAATCACTATAACATGAAAAAGCTGTTGTTAATTTATAGAAACAACTTTGAAATTGGCTTATTTAAGCCATATGTATCAGAAAAGAGCGAATATTTTAGGTCAATATATATAATGGTTAAAATTATTGATACGCAACATGTGATTTTGCATAATTTTCCTTGACTAAAACTTATTGAAGTATTTATAAACCTACCTAAATATAACTAGTAGTCAAACAACAACTTCAAAAGAACTATGGTGTTATATTTTCAGTGATACAGTTGTGCAGGAGGAAAATGAGACCCGAAAGATTATGAACTCAAATTCAACTAAGAAAAAGCTAGTCACTGAGTGTTCTTGTTAACAGCCCTGTGTGCAAGGCCGCAACTACATAAAATATTATAGCTGGCTCTGGACTCAACCTCATGCATCCTAGAATGATCTTTGAACGTGATGGCAAGGATGGTCTTATCACATTTTGCATAGTGAAGAACTGAGACGATCGGCATATGGTCCCAAATACAAAGCGGGATTTGGAGACACTTATTCCAACCTGGCTGAGTTCTTCAAAAACCGATCATGAAAATCATTTGTTTGTTGTTTTTTTTTAATTTAATGTTATCACTATTTATTGATAAATCTATCATCTTTTAAACTTGTATGATTGAATTTTTTAATGTGCCTCGTTACTTAATTATGAATTGTCTAATTTCCCTGTCACATTTTTAATACTGTTATATATAGGGGAATGCATTTCATTTACAATTTCAAACTAGGTTAGCAAATCTTACTACATTTAGAAGGTTCCATGTCACACATGATATGATGTATAGATAATTTCTATGTTCAAAGATTACAATTTCCAGATGCCATGCCATTTTTTTTAAGCCTTGTGACCAGAAATTGCAATTTTCGGGCTTGCCGAGTGATGATGACATCACTTTTTAGTTGTATTTTCTTTATTCCTTTTCTTACGCGTTATAAACTTTCATATGTGTATATTATCTATTAACATATTATCATTACATACTGAAAACGTGATGTTTGTTCAATATTTGAATTAATGAGATTGAAACTTGTAAATACATGATTCAGAAAAAAGGGAAAAATGGGTTGTCAAATTAAAATGTAAACAAAAACATATCGTAAGGTGATTTGTATTAAAACTTTAATTATAAATACATAATATAATAACAAAAAGAAATAGGCGGGAAAAAATAGAGAAAATCAAAATATCGAATTAGAGTGCTTATACCATTAGTCTTAGTTAAAGTGTGTAGAATAATGTCAACTATTGTGACATATTTAATTTCAATAAAAGCTGAGAGTTTCTAATGTTCCATTCGGTTAAGACCATTAGGAAATATTACCAAACATACTGAAAATATGAACTTTTTTCAAGTAATGTAATATACCAGACGTGATATTTTAATCAATATAAATTAATAATTGTAAAACAATACGGTATTTTAGAACTTTTCTTTTTTCGTCATTCGTGGTTGACAGTCCCTTTAAGCATAGTATTACATCAATTTAAATGAATTAAATACACACGGTGATAAAGGTAAAGAAGTACATTTTTCAAACTCAGTCGAGCGTAAACGCCATGAATGGCGCTATTGGAAATCCGGGCTGAATGCATGTGCGAAAAGTATCTTCCCAGATTTATACATGCAGTCATGCACGACAATTTCTGTTTTTATTGATTTTTTTATAACAGAAAGTGTAAACATAAATTCAATCTAGACTGAAAGTGTTATCCCAAATTTGCCTAGGGTAATGATGACAGTAGATGTTTGCGTGACTGTCAGATCAAGCCCGGTATCGTGCTTGAATATGGTTCAGTTAGAGAGGAAAGATCTCTGCTCTTGACAGACTTCTTTCGTTCAACATAGTTTTACTGGCTATTTTAATTTAGTGTTACCTGCATCAGCACACGTCTCTAACTGTAGGCTCCAATCTTTAAACATAACCATGAAGATCATTGTTATAAATGCGAAACTATCAAAATAAGAAATATTTGTATGATATTCCTTACATGAAAACATGATTTCCCATGTCTTGCATCCTTACGTTGTTCCCATGAGCCTTTGCTTAATATCTGGAAACTTCCCGAATACTTAGAATAAAACATCTATCGCAACAGACATCCATGATTTCCCAAACGTTCAATACGTACATTTATGTACAAATAGCATTACTGGTATTAAAGCCACACACCTTGAAATGAAGTACATGTTAATCAATACAGATATATGCAATTTAAGAGTGTGCAAAATTGTGATTAAATCTATAGCCTAGTAAGCAAGTAATTTATTTTTATTTTTTAAATTTTTAAACCGAAAGTAGGATTTCTATACATATAAGTCCATTTCGACAAACGCGATTATTTTTAAGTTTTAAATGGCAAAAAGATGGATTTACCTTGTAACCACCAGATATATTCTAATTGAGATGGATTAAATTAAATATATAGCCTAGTTAGCAAGTAATTGATTATTTTCAAAACGGTGACTCTTTTAAAACCAAAAGTAGGATTTCCAGACGTATACGTCCATTTTCGACATACGCGATTATTTTTAAGATTTTAAGCGCAAAAAAGACGGATTTCTAACTTGTAACTACCAGATATATTCTAATTTGCATAGATTAAATATGTTTCTTATTTATACTTAAGTTTACTTTGCCATTTTTTTTCTTTCAATGTGTGTGGCTTTAACCTCAATTTTACTTACTCTGAAATAGTATTTTTATGTTTAGTGATCGCACACAACGTTACTTCGTATGTTGCGAATTCTGGAGTAAGCAATTATTCTTATACAAGTTCCACACCATATGTAATACATGTAACCCATTGATCCAATGCACTTCCGTTCGGTAACTTATTGTTCAGTCGGTTCCCAATAAAAACGCACTTGGAATTATTTCGCCGCTTTCATATACATAATATCATTTAAGGCATAAGTCGCTTTCAAGTGTCCCTTCACGAAATTCAAGAGCAGAAAAATATTAAAACTCTCGTAATAGTGTGACCGTTTTTATGAATAATTACTTTATGAAGTAATCGTGTACGGTAAATGTAAATGTAGGCAAACTCAATTTATAAAACCACCAGATGGCTTATAAAAATCAATCTAATTATTTTCATCACCAATGGTAAAGTAAAATAATTGTCTAGTTTATGTGTGCTTCACGTAAAGTTGTGAGCGATTAGACTTGTAGTGGTCATTTACTATGTGTTCGGTTTATTTAGGTTTAACATCAATGACATTCAAATTCACTCAAACGGGTGTATGCGACATGTAAACGTCTTGATGTTTTATTGCGTGGTTTTACACACGAATAGCTTATTTAATTGTAATGTGTATATTAGTGCAATTTAACCTAGAAAAGAATCGACGCCAAACAGGCTTGGTCAGTATCGATCATCAATTGTTGTCAGTCACAAACGATTTATCAAAAGATCGGAATTATAACTTCAACATACGTTCGAGTTATGGATGACGTTGAAATGCATTATGTATTACAATATGGCATTTGACTAAAGAACTCGGGATGATTTCGAAATTTCCAACACATCGCTCTCATACCAGCTCGCCATTGCCAACCGAGCGTTTCTCCAATATTGTTTGAAGTGAGAAGTAAGCAGAAGCTGATGATTGCCATCCTGATGCGGATGGTCATATGGTTTAAATGGAAGGAAAAATGTGGTAGCTCTGGACTAATGTTTAAAATACTGGAAATTTAAATAAATACGGGAAATTTATTGAGGAATGCTGGAAATCTTGTTTTATATTTTAACATCTTGTGTAAGTTAAGAAGTTAAGTTTGATAACAAAATAATTAGAGTATGTAGGTAATACAATTATTAATAAATAAGTATTTTATTTTTGGTAATTCATGTGAAATACACAACATATTCACTAAATATGTTACAAATGACCATGTTTTTTTAATAACGTTATTAACGTAGATCTAATTATAATGTATCTGTCTGTAATTCACTAGCCGTATCGAAACATCTGAATTAAAGAAAAAGCTACATATTCACTGGTGTATTCACCTTTCATACATCGTTAAACAATTCAAAGAGTTGCCAACGATTTCTATTATGCGTGACAATGAATTGTGTTGCAAAATAAATATATTTATTGTCCTTCCTATGCGATTCAAAATTTAAAAAAAAATAAACTCCAGCTGCTGGAGCAGTATTGCATTCTCATAATAAAAAAATTAGTTGGTCATTTATTTAAGGCAAGTGACCGATTGCAAAATTTGCGTACATATGGCGGTAAAAGCGGAATGAATGTGTTGACTGCAGTGGCTAATCTCCGACGACACTTTAAGCACATACATTGAGCCCAGATTTACCACAACGAGACTCAATAACCCTCAAAGCGGATGGTATGCAGTTCATCTTTTTTTGTTAGACGTTCCTGCAACACCAGAAAACAAAAATCTAAAAACTAGATGAAACAACATCCTAAATAAATGACATGCTAATACAATATTATGTCCTAGAATCATTAAGCTTAATGCACAATTCTTTTTCCTAAACAAGCCAATCCGTTACGTATTAATGGTTCAGAATTATTTTATCTTTGGTCCGGACCAAATGTCCATATGGTTTTTGCATGTGCTAACCGACTATGCAAGAGAATATCAAATGGTGGTGTTATTGGGAAAGGACGATGGCTTGGAAAATCCAATTTAACATTCAAGTTGGAGCCGTTCTTTCAATGCATCCCCACATATTGGCGCCTCGCTAAACGGACATTTACTTATGCAAACTACGTTATACTAATAGTTTAAGGTTTACGATACACAGACCGCAGGCAAATTTGAATTAAAATTAGGCTTAAAGATTAAGATAA
Source organism: Dreissena polymorpha (assembly GCF_020536995.1). Classification (NCBI taxonomy): domain Eukaryota; kingdom Metazoa; phylum Mollusca; class Bivalvia; order Myida; family Dreissenidae; genus Dreissena; species Dreissena polymorpha. The sequence goes on from NC_068357.1 coordinate 29,305,608, forward strand.
TCCAGCCCCAGTTTGTGTTAAGGAGTGATTTCTAAAGAAATTATATATTTGATTCAAAACGTTCTTTCAACAAGTTTGATTTCAAATGCTTCAAAGTATAGCATGTTGAATAATGTGTACATGATTTACAGACAAGTATTATTATAAAGAAGCGCATAGTTTGATGTGCTTTTGATATTATTTTAAGTTGACATTTAATTTCAAGACGTTCTGATGAATGCAGAACTCCGAATTCGTTGGTGTTGAATCTGAAACCACGGACGCCAAATGACAGTTCAATTACCGAGATTAGCTGGAACATATTAACAAGTGAGCAATGAGAAAACTCGCAAGAGATTATTATCCCCCGCCATAGGCGGAGGAATATTGTTTTAGCGTTGTTCGGTTTTCCGTCCGTCCGTCTTTCCGTCCGTCCTGCACTTTTGTGTCCGGAGCCATATCTTGGAAGTGCTTTGTCGGATTTCATTATGGCATTGTACACCATATGTTAATAACGGAGTTAGAGCCCTTTGTATCTTGAAACAAAAATGCTTTTTAATATAAGCTTAGAGCTTTATCCCCATTAACACATACGGCAGAGCCATGACACTTGCCATAGTTGTTCTCAATTATCTAGGGGTGCATCACATTCAACACCCATAATCCTAGGGGCTAAGGTCATGGCCCTTTGTATTTTGAAAAAAAAGCTTTTAAATATAAGCTCATAGCTTAATCTCCATTTACACATGAGCCAGAGCCAAGAAACTTGCCATAGTTGTTCTCAATCATCTTGGGGTGCTTCACATTCAATACCCATAATCAAGGGGCTAAGGTCAATGTCACACATTGGGGTCAAAGGTCACACATTTGATGAATTATTCATTATTTAGTCATTCCTGTACTATGCATCAATGCATTATGTAATAACTGTCCACAATTGTTCTCCATTATCTAGCTGGGTGTCAAAAATAAGATCCAGATTGCTAGGGTCATTGTAAAAGTCACACACAAAGGTCAAAATCACACAATTTGATTAAATATGCCTGATTTGGTGAGGATTCTATCATACTAAAATGGATTCTCAATATGTGCTGATGTAATTGTTCTCAATTATCAGGCAGTGCAAGACGTATGTGTTTATTTACCAAAGTCAAGGTCACACATCAAAGGTCACACATTTGTAGAAATATTTATTATTTACCATTTTTTACTATGCATCAGTGGATTCTGTAATAACCTTCCATAATTCTTCTCCATCTTCATTCTTGCTGTGTGTCATATGTAAGATTCATGTCTAAGGTTAAGGTCAAGGTTCATGTCTACGGTTTAAGGTCAACGTCACACAATATACTTCATGTAAGGTCATACGATTCACATCAAGGGTCAAGGTTACACAAATACTTCACGTAAGGTCGTAGGCTAAACCCCTAAACTGACCAGCATTTTTTTCCAGAATTATCTATACATCTTTGTACTTAGAAAATACAGGTTAGAGAGTGTGTGCTCCAACAAGGGAGAGCATGTAGTCGCTGACTTGTCTGTCCTTCCTTCTCTCATAATTTTATCTGGAAGAGGATATTGTTTTGGCGTTGTCCATTCGTCCTTTTATCTGGATGAGATTGTTTTTGCGGTGTCCATCCGTCCAAAAAACTGTTGTGTCCAGAAGCATATTGTGGAACTGCTTTCGTGAATTTCAATGAAACTTGGTGTAAGTGCATATACAGATAAAAAAAATAATTGAAAAAGGCACAATCCTTTACTTATACCTTTTCTTTTAGTTCTACACCCATCCATAAACAAAATTTATATGGCGGGGGATATCAATTCAACGAATGTGCTTGTTTTCTTGATGACAAACGCAATACGTTCAATCGAACATATGACCACGTTAATGATTTATACGCAGGTGACGCAGAGAAAAGCTTCAGGATCATATTTGGAAATGGCTTCTATGTATACATTTCTCCAGTTATTTTGATGGTGGGATTGTGTGGTAATTCACTTTCCCTATGTGTATTTTGCTCTAAGAAAATGAGACGAATGTCAGCAAGCAGATATTTAGCGGCGTAATCAATATGTTCTTGGTGACGTTAATATTTTACGTGCTGAGTGAATTGCTACGACGCGGATTACGTACGATAGCTCATGGCTATTACGGTTCGTTCCTGGATACACCAGTGGTATGCCAAGTGCGGCTTCATTTCAGTTACCCGTCACGACTTGTATCTGTTTGGCTTATCGTTACCTTCACATGTGAACGTTTTATTGGTGTCTGTATGCCGCTACGAAGGCGTAACCTCGGATCCCTTAAAGAGACCAACCGAATTATTACAATACTGTTTGTTCTATCGTGTGGCTTGCAAGCCAGCAACAAGTGAGGTTCGGACACTGAATAACAAACCCACTCGTACAAGTAAAAAAAATCATTTTAACTTAAAGCGTTTGTTTTGTAGAGCTTGTATGCGCTAATTATAACACTTGTTCCATTCATTATTATATCGACGTTGAACATTTAATTATTCGCTAGCTTCTTCATCGAAAAAGGAAAAAACAGTTCAATTTAGTTACAGAGCAAAATTCTATAAGATTAGAGTTCACATTATTGTTTTAAGCGATTTCATTTGCCTTTATTGCGTTGAACTTGCCGTATTTCTCCATGTGGGTAAAACAGTTTTTGCAATCGCAGTACCTGCACTCAACATCGGACCATACGGACGATCTCAGCTTTGAAGTAACAAGTAACGAAAAATACGCGACTAATTTTCTACATAAACTATGGTATCAACTTTTTCCTTTACAGTATCACAGGAGCTTGTTGTTTGGAGACAATTACGGGCTCTTTTCAGCAGATCACGTAATTCTTACGAATCATTTTATCAATATGGAAATGGCACACAGCTAACACATTTAAGTTACAGGGCAAGCTTATTATTTATTCGAATTATAAAAGAAAACATAGTTGGCATGCCGAACAGTTATATTACAGTCGAAGGACGTGATGTTTCTTGATATACGTGCCTCTTTAAATGAACAAAAAACTGTTTGCAGAACACAACGCTGTATTATAAATTTAAAACGATTACTAGTATCCAGTTCCTGTGTGAACACATTTGAGAGACAAATATCGGGTTATATAACTCGTCATGGATTAGAGCACGATCGCCTTATAACTAGTTTAATATTGCAAGTATGTTATATACAGAAAACCTTGTTGCCATAGATCAAGCGTTTGCAGCTATGTACGTTTGTATAAAAACATTTACATATGAAACTTTTCAAAACAAAATCTGCAGAGTTGAATCATGGTTCAAACAGTGATGTTGCTTTGTACATGTGTAACTGAAATTATAAGTTGACATCTAATGGTAGTAATAAGTGTAACAAAGATACTATCTTAAATTATTAATCCGCACTTGCCTGTGGGAATATTATAAGAATCAGAATCAGAATCGTTTATTCAGACTTAAGCATTACATGCTCATCGTCATTTACAATCGTATACAATAACAGCATGAAGTAAATACAAACAAAAATATACTCATTTCGAAGAAAGATCAATTTACAATATAAGGAGTAAACATGTTAATGTGTTTTCGTGAGAATGTTATAACATAATTTCAAACGTAGTTCAATAATTGCAGCACTAATTGTATTATTCTGCAACAAGTTGCAGTTAGTGAATAGTTAGTGAATAGAATTATTGTTTCAATCTTCATATGGAAGATATTACTCGTTTTAGTATGCATTTAAACCTTTGAGTCTTTTTAACAAGGAAAAATACATGAATATGAATTCGTATGATGGGCATATATAACCGCATAATCCAACTTTATATTTGAATGTTATTTTTTATTCGTAGTTGAATGAAATTTATACTTATCGGATAGAAATGCTGATTACTTTAAAGCTGTTTGTAATGAAAATCATATGTCGAAATGTGTTACGCTTACTTGAAATTAAGTAATGTTAATAATAGTTCTTTCCCCTTTGTTGACCACCTATAGAAAAACGAAACTATAGTTGGTCTATAGGGATATTGCTCCACAGTAAATATTAAAATAGTATCAGTTAGAGGGCAATCTTAGTTTTAAAGGTAAAATCTCCTTCTATATACACTAGTCAATTTAATTTAAATTTTATCATACCCCAGCGTCGACCATCTATGCGAAAAAAAGAAATATAGATGATCTAGGAGTATGTATGCGACAAAATTACTTTCGTAGCAGTTACACAACACTTTAAATATTTGATAAACAAATAAAAATACAAACAGCACTCAAACATACACAAACATGATACAGGGGTATGTATGCGTCAAGATTACTTTCGTAACAATTATACAATACATGAAGTATTTGAAAAATAAATAAAAGGAGAAGCAGCACAAACAATACACAAACATGATCCAAGGGTTTGTATGCGTCAAACTTACTTTCATACCAATCATACAATACATTAAATATTTGAAAAGCAAATAAAAACACATACAGCAAAAAGCATACATAAACCTAAATATCGTCGCTGTCGTTCTCAAACCTCGTAGCTACAAAATGCCTACTTTTCAGGAGAGAGAAAAAACCGTCTCATTTTTTTATAACGATGTTTTAGAAATTGAAATTCTGTAAAAATACCAAACAAATGAAGCTGCAAAATATGGTATTAGTCGTAGACGCATAAGTCATACTGATACATCAGAAATGGCAGCTACGTTATTTCGTCACCACAGTTTTGTCATTTTTATGAGGTACGACAATTCATCCTAATAGGACACTCATATGAAACAGTTTGCTTCACTCCATTTTACACCAGGAATTAATACATTGTCTCGCTTGAAAAGAGTGTGGAACCAAATTCGGACACGAAAAGCCTTTAGGGCTTTCGAGCTCTTAGCTCTTGGTTTTAAGTATCACAAGGTGCTGTCAAGACTGATTATGTTGAATTGGGAAAGAAGAACACACACAATGAAGCGTAAATAAGTTTAACAAAGAATACTGTAATCAAGTAACTTTATTACAAATTTGTGAACGTTACAATTTAACTTAAAGCGTTTTCATTGCTAAACAATTTAAAAAACAATATAAACAATCGGAATGCTATTAACAATTGTTATTGCTGACACCAATTAAGATACTTTAAAATGTATTTAAATAACCCAAACACATATCAGCCAGTAGGATTAAAAAAATACACCAAATGTTTTTGGATGAAAAAAAAATGATATCAGAATTATGCATAAAGTTACACGTAAGCAATCTCTAATGATATTGTATCTAGATTAAAACTCCAGTCATTAAATATAGAATTTATAATCAAAGTGTTGTTATTTCAACAATAACTGAAAACTGAACATCAAATGCACGAACTCGGAAACAGTTATAACTAGAAGCCTTTTTGTACCAAAACATACGTCTCCCTGAATGTAGTTTCATTAAAATTGGACCATTGGATTAGAAGATATTGAGCGGAAAGCACAACTAGACTTAAAAACCAAGGGTTCAGGAGATATGGAGTGGACAAGACACTTAAGGCATACATATAATAACAATACACTTAAGGCAGACATATAATATCGGGAAACATAATTACATGTCAGTGAATAATAATTTTGTAATTAAACTGGTTACCTGACTATTTCGTTTCATAATCATACAACTTTATAGCTCGTCAACTGCTCCATTAACTCTAAGCACAATACAACATGAAAAATAGAAGTGATGCTGTTTTGCATGTCACAATATTTTTCAGATTTGTAATGAATTTTGAACTTATAGATTGATAGGTAATATTCAAAAATATTCACACTTAATTTTAAAATGTACGTGGATATAACAATTTGCATAACTAGTCTTGCTTACACCAGAAACTAATAATTGTCTACCTGTTAACAGAGTGATTATGGAATCACATCTAATATTTTACGTTTAACGGACAGGAAGATCATTATAGAACTTGTGATAATCTATGGGAAGAACGTTCTTGATCTCTTGTATGTGGTCATATTTGGTCCGTTTGAGTGGCAATTTCCCAGAATACAACCGAGGCAGTTTATCTTGCAAACCATGTTTGTTTGTCTTTCTCGCAGGAAGTAATTCAAACTCATCTTCATGATCTATTTTGTATGAAATACCGCCATCTACAGAGTACAGTAGTACCCGTATATCATTTACTGTTTTTGACCCGACTCCTATTCCTGGACGTATCGACTTGTACTCGTTTAGTTCACTATAATCAGAAAAAAACGTGTAGTCAAGGTACTTCACAGTATATGGCACAGTTTTACGTGCTGACCGTATAAGGGTTACATACTCACATGGAACATGGATGTCTCTATGTCGTATTTGTCTTTCTATGACACTGTGCATTGAGTCACATTCCATGTGGGTGTGCCCCTTTTCTAGGTATTTGTGTGTTATTACGACCTTTCTACGTTTTGCAAAAGCTGATAGTGCATTAGAAAGTGTAGCATTTCTATTCTGGTAGCCACATCCGTCTGTATATATTATAACCTTTTCAGTTCCTGATAGCACATGGTATTCAAGGTAGTCGATTAGGCACGAAGTAAAATTATTTGCCGTAAGTTCTCCGTCTACCTCATGCCAGAAATAACAGACAGCAGCTCGTGATACCAAATCAAATATTGTATAATTATGGCATGATAATTTAGTTTTGTAATAGAGGCAACTTGCGTTAAGTTTAGGACAGAGAAGTAGACTTTGTAAGTCTGCTGTGATTATTAATATTTTACCATCACTTTCAGATGCTGCTTTCTTGTCCGACTCTTTAGACAGGTTGGCGTCGTTTTTCTTTTTTATATGTTCGTCATAGTCACAATAGGTTACCGTTCCCGCAGTATGACCAGTACAGGTATCACACAGATCCTTTTTAGGTTTATAAATGCTAAGGTTCTTACTGTTTACAAAGTCAGTGAACACTGTTCGACTCAAAGCTTCTTTTGACTCAACTGTACATACGCGTAAATATTCTCTATACAAATCTGCAAAAGAGGTAAATGTCGGTTCAATGTATTCTCTACTAGTTGATGCCCGACAATAATGTGAAGGAACTTTTGGCAAAGAGCCTAAGAATTGTCTAGCGAATTCCTTGACCTCCCTTTTTGCGTTTCGTTCGTTTTCGTTTTCATTGTCTCTTGGTGGGGAGGGCATACCATTATCGGTATTCTTAATCCATTCATACATCATTTTTTCGCCAATTCCTAGTGTAGCTAGAAACATTTCTTTGCAAACTGTAAACCTACTTTCACCAATTCTAAGAAAATACTTATACAAGTACTCTCTCCTCTTAATGCCATCAGGTGTTCTTACGCGTTCAACCAAATTCACCACATATACCTTTTTTTCGGACCAACTCATAGTGTACCAAAACTTTGAAAAAATTGCTTGCCTGTCTACCTCTGTAACATCCATACAGTTGCGCCCTTCTTTATAATTACGACATTTTTTACCACATTTACTTTCAGTCAAAATTCTATAAGGCTTTTCAACAACGTATTCTTTTCTCCCACTTTCAGTTTTCTTTTGGCCTACGTATTTATAACCATGTTCTCGTAGATGTATGTTTCTCTGCTTTGTTGATTTGATAGATTGAATTTTGTTTCGCAGAGGCAATTTTCCATTTGATTCTACTATCTCCTCATGGTCAATTTGATGTGGCCTATCTCTGTTTGTTACTTGTGCATCATGTTCTGTCACATTTGCACCATGTACTATTACATTTGCATAATGTTCTATTACATTTACATCATGTTCTGTTTTATTTGCATCATATTCTGATACATTTTCACCATGTTCTTTTACCTTTGCACCATGTTCGTTTACACTTGAATCATGTTCTGTTACTTTTTTATTCGATTCTGAGCCTATCATTATTTCACTAAAATGACTTACACTTTTTGTCGGAATCAAGTCTTCATCATGTCCTGATAGTGTTGCATTTAACATCGAATGTGCCTTAACTTTATCTAAATCTTGTACTTTAGTAGCAATAAATGTTTGACAGGTTTCTGTGTCCGAGGTGGAATCACTGGAGTATGAATCCGACATAGTGTCATTTATTTTCAAAAACTCACCACTCACAATACTTTGAAAACTGAACTTTCTCTTTTTTTTTAATAGGCACATAATCAGGATCGTGTACATCATCATCGTGATCGGATTCTGAATTGTTGTTTACATCAACTGGTTCCTGCAATGTTGCTTCGCTGTCTGCAATTTTACCGTTATCATTGTTTATGTTTACACCTGAGACATTTAAGTCTTGTTCCAATTTTTTCTCTAATGCAAGTTTAACTAAACGTTTTCCTCGCGAGACCATTTTTATCGCCTTATATTAATTGTAATTTGACAATCAAGCCATTTTTCTTTCAATTGGTCCATAGAAGTCACAGTTTCGTTTGGTTCGAAGGATACTTGAATATAGTACATGTACGGGTTTATAACTTTATCACACTGTTCTACGGTAATAAGAATTCCCGACAAATCAAAAACCATCAACTCCAGTGCTGAGCCAATTTCGACTACAGTTGATGCAGTACAACTTGTATATGAGAGATACAGTTGGTCAAGTGTTTTACCTCAGCAATAACTCGGAAGTCACTGTCGACACTCTGATACATTCAAAATTTCAAGACTAGGCAAGTATTGTAAGAAACACAGCGTAGATATCTTGCTTGTGCTAACATCCTACCAGTACAAATATTTAGCGTTACATAGATTTGTTGTGAACAAGAAGTCAAGTTCGTCACTCCGACATGAAAGTTCTGCAAATGGTAACAATAATGTTCTGAACCCAAACGAGTGCTTAAGAATTCGCTTGAGAGTCCCACTGTCGCCACACAACGGAAAGTCAAGACTTATGTCTTTCCAGAGCGCGTTATTGTGCTCAATTACATTATTTAAATGCTTACAAGATCTGTTTAGATATAGCAGCAGGTCAGGTATAGGTATATGTGCAAGTATTTTAATTAGTATATGCTCTGGTAATCGTAGCAAAGCTGGTAGAGAAGAATCCATGTAATAGCCGAAACCTCGTAGCTGAAAATATAAAAACGTTTTTGTCAATTTCATCCAAACGAAATGACGTACCTACAGGTGAAATGACCTAGCAATAACAGCCGCGTCACAATTTGTCAGGATGAAATGACGTAGCTTTGAAACATGCTTGATTTTATTGTTATTTAATCATTTTAAAGAAAAACATAGCTTTCTAAGTAAATGATTTAATAGAGTACGCATAATGCATCATAATAAATCAGAAATTCCATCAAATAATAGTAATAGCTTAAAAATAATTAGTACTGTTTACAAACAAAAACATGTGTTTTATTTCTCTAAGTATTGTCTTTAATTGCAACATAATAGTAACATTCATAATGCAGGATAACAATGAACATTGTTTAACTACTTACGATTAACTGAATGTCCTTTAACTTCAATGTAACACACTTTGTAAATGTTTATTCGCGACTTCACAATGACTTCACAATTTCATGTTTTTCTACAATCGCTACGACTTTTCGACCGACAAAAAAAGCCACCAATCAAGCTACAGCATTTCGTCACGTGGCTTTTTCATGGGCTCTGATTGGCGTAGAGCTACGAGATATAGCACAAAACACGCACCAGACTTCATATATTCGGAAAAAACGAAACAAAATATTTGAAAATTTTGGAGCTTCGAGGTTTGAGAACGACAGCGACGATATTCAAAACGATTTGGATGTATGAAAGCTTTGAGTGATGTGTAAATCACCGATTTTATAATTAAACTGTAGATATTAACGTTTCTCTTAGTTGGAAAGCTTTTTGGCAGTATGTTGCTAACTTTTTTAAAGTAATTTTATTTTCGCTTTGCATAAGTAGAACATATTTAAGCATACTCGTGTGAGCATAGAAATAGTTTAAAATATATTCTTTCCGAATATGGATATATATGGGGTACTTGAGAACAAAATGAAACTCGTCTTCTATATCATTTAGGTTACAGAGGGTGCATTTTCTATCTTGTCTAGGCACATTATTATGACGACCGATTTCAATATTTAATTTGTGGGATGATAAATATAATTTGGCCAATACATTTCTGTATTTTGGATTTTCCAACTGGCTAATATATGCTGACTTTTCAAAATTAAGTTTTATTTCTCTATATACATCTAGAGACGTTGAGTTTTCTAGTCCTGATCGCCAATCGCTAATATAGATATCGCGAAGTCGGACTCTTAGCTTTGGGATGAATGTTTCTATTTTAACAGAGTTCGGATACATCCATATTTCATGTAAGCCAGAGGATTGAAGTATCAGACGCACTTTTGATGCCCAGTTTAAACGAAAATTGTTAGCATTTATGTCATTTAATTGTTCGTTTAAAACGGTATTTATAATACAATTTTCTTGTTTGACTGTGTGTATCTTTAAAAAGTATTTAACAATTCTAATGTATCTTTCGATATACAGTGGAAATCTTCCCAGTTCGCTATACAATGCAAGAGTATTTGTAGAGGGTTTTACATAAAGGACCCATTTACAAAACTTTTTGTGTACTCTTTTTAAAGTTTCACCTTGATCGTAACCCCAAACTTCCGAGCAGTAATTTAATACTGATAGGACATACGCGTCAAATAGGTTAAACATTATATTTATTGGTACTTTGTTATTCTTAATTAAAGACATTAGCGCATGTAAAGATCGCAATCCTTTCCCCACAAGTGTTTTCATTGCTAGAGCGAATGACCCGCCGCTGGTAAACACAATTCCTAAGTAGTTAAAGGAGTTAACAATTTCTACCTCTTGATTATTATAAAACCATCTATCGGTTGCACCTACCCTCCCCCCTTTTCGGAAGATCATTACTTTAGTGTTTTCGATGTTTACTGTTAAATTCCATTTTTGACAATATGAATAAAGACTATTGAGAGAATTTTGCAGTCCATCTTTGGATTCAGATACGAGCACTGCGTCGTCAGCGAATAATAATAACAAAATAGCGATTTGGTCAATATTTATACCTGCATCTATATTTTCCTGTAAGTCCTCAATATCATTTAGAAAGAAATAAAAGCAGATCGGAGAGGTGATCTCCCCCTGGAATAGTCCAATGTTGCTATTGAAAATATTTGACAATGTTCCTTAATGTTTTACGCAAAGTTTAACTTCACTGTACATAGAACGGAGCACGGATAATAATTTTCCATCGATTCCTAAATGTATTAGTTTGTACCACAGTCTATTCCTATCTATGCAGTCATATGCTTTACGATAATCCACAAAACAGCAATACATTTTTTTCTTATTACATATTTGTTTCTGTATCAGCGAGTTTAAAATAAACACTGGGTCTATACAGCCATAATTGTTTTTCAATCAAATTGAGCGTCCGTTAAAACCGAGTTTTCGTCAGCCCATAATTTAAGTCGCTCGTTCAATACTATAGTGAACAATTTAGAAAAACAGCTTGTTAGTGTAATCCCCCTATAATTATTTGGGTCGGATTGGTCACCTTTTTTATGAATGGGGATAATCATGCCCGAGGCCCAAGCACGGGGAAATGACTTTAAGTCCAGTATGTGATTAAAAAATGTGTTAAGCGGGCGGACTATTTGTGGTGCGCATACCTTAAAATATTCATACAGAACATTGTCAATCGATGGTGATTTATTAACACCAAGTTTCTTAATTGCTTTTAAAATTTCAGTGTCTGAGATTGGGCTATCTAGGCATTCAAATGTCGATCCAATATCTTGGTCATTATCAAACTGGCTAATAAAGTTTGAATAATCATCATTCGTTTGCGTGTCGCCACCAGACATGAGTGTATTAAAATAGCTTTTAAATTCTTCGTTTGAACTATCATCTCCATGGAAATGAAAATTACTGTCTCGTTTAAAATGCAACTCAATTGTTATAATAACGCACTTAGAAATATGTAACTGAGCTATTTCTCAAAGTATATTTAGTATTTATTTGTGTATAAAATAATTGAATTACATATTAGCAAACGTAAGGCTATAATTCGTCTATGATTTTACCCATTTGCGATTCTATTTATTTCTATAGAGCAGATATATTATGCATAATTCGCTAAGGAGTTACCAGCATACTTTTTCACACCCTTTTTATACAATCTAATAATATGTAATAATATTATTGTAAATAGTATATAATCCGTTACTAAGCGGTTTGGTAAATAAGATTATAGCGATGCTCATAGTTCGTTAATACCCGGACGGCTGCCTTAATTAATATTAATAAAACTTAGCTAAATTAAGCATGTTATGCTTAAAATTGGGAGTTAATCTGATCGGAGGCAAAATCCTCGGTATTATAACTCAATTTAAAAAAGGTTACCTCTGAATAACCCAAGTTTGGGTGGAGGTATATCTTCGGTTTTGATGGTTGCATGGAAATTTTTAAATTAGTATATTGCAGACCTAGTTTCGGATTATATTTGGGACCAGTCGGTATAAGCGACTATCGGCTGTTGACAATAATTTTGTTATACTTCGAAAGTTGCATGATTTCTATGTGATTAAAGCCATTGTTACTAGAATAAAAAAGTTACAGATGGAATTATGATAAATATGATGTAATGATGTTATTTTTCTTACAATTATTCCCAATGCATTTACAGTTCCGCACCATAATAGTGTTGTATTTATTGCTCACGATCCTCATCGTTTAAACTGCATAAATGCAAATGCAGATATTGCATATATATATATATATATATATATATATATATATATATATATATATATATATATATATATATATATATATATATGAGCCGCGCTCTGTGAAAAAAAAATTAATGCATGTGCGTAAAGTGTCGTCCAAGATAAGCATGTGCAGTCCGCAGTTATAGCATTGTATAGGTAGCATAGGTATTTCGGTAGCAGCTCGGCGTCGAAAAGCGTGTTGTTTAACTTACCGAATCCCATTTATAAAACGCTTGTTCGCGTAAGATACACGCGAATACCATGTCTTTTAAATGTATTCCTGCATCGCTTAATACAATTTTAGAAGTGTTATTTATTACTAATACCACCATAACACATAGAAACATAGAGGATTTCGGACCCCGCGCAAGAGTTTGGGAGTGTTTAACTTGGCGAAATACCCGGAAAAAGCTTATGAGATTTAAAATGTAATAGCTTTTGTTTTTGCATAATATATAGATAAATAGTGTTTCCATTTGCATAATAGAAAGACAAGAGGGCCATGATGTCCCTGTATCGCTCCACTGTTTTTTATGCGAAAAAAGACGTGCAATGCGCATGGGTTGAAATGTACTTAAGAATGTGACTTTTTCTTTCTATCCCTCGTCCCACTGGGCGCTTAAAAGTTGGAAGGGTGAGCATTTGTATATATGGAAAAAGTTACTACCGTGTTAACTAAACAGACTAAAAAGCCCGAGCAATTTCTCCTTTTATCACAATTATTTATAAAGTTGTCAGCTACAAACCCGTAAAATCCTGTTAGTGTTTGGTAAAGGGTTAATAATCTCTGGTTCCTTCTAAGAGCCTTTCACACATTTATAACAAATACAATAGTAGCATCTTTCTTTGTAAAGAATCATCTCAAAATATAATTAACAACCCACACATCCCTAAGACAGGCCTGAGAATATTATTATGATAATCTAAATATTATTTCTTTATATTTATAAATGTATTTAATTATTTGACTTATTAGATCAATTCATAACTTATATTAAGACAATTATAAAATGGTCAGAAATATATATGGATCGTTGAGCAATTGACAATCATATCCACAATTCATGAGTCACGATTCACAAATGGAACAATAAATCATTAGTTATTAAAAAGCAGCATATACGATAGTCAAGAACATTGCACTTCATTAATTCCAACACCTTCTCTTGGATACAAAGTTTGAGTTTACTATGCAGTATCATATATTGACTTCTCATGAAATAATTATGTTCATGGAAGTTGTGCTTTTAAAATCAATAAGATATTATTAAACCTGTTTAAAACACAAAGACATGAAATTAACATGTCATCCGAAATATTTTTATCCGGATATATGTTCACTTTCGACATATTTAAATAAAACCCGACTTTTTCCAGCTTATTAGAAAAACATTCATAACACTTTTTCTTACTTCAAATCCTTTATAAGCAGTCACCATCTGATCTAAAATGGCACTAAATAACAGGGTTTTATCTCATGTTTACAATTAAATCCCTCCAACCACAAATTTAAAGATATTCTGTGTTTAAATAACTTATCTAACGTAATTAACGAACCAACCAGAGTGACCGAATTCACTAGTACATTAATAGACCCCATTGCTATAACAAACACATTGCAGCATTTACATTCAGGAATTTTTGAAACTGATAAATCAATTAGTGATCATTTTGGTACATACATATATATTAATATTGACTTACCCCATAATGCTCCTTACAAAAGAAAAATATGGCGCTACCAGTATGCGAATTTTAGAGAGCTTAATGCTGCAATAACATCATACGACTGGTCCTTTTTACAAACGGGTGATCTAAACCAAATTGTGATCAGATTTACAAAAGTATTTCTGCAATTAGCTCCTCAGTTTATTCCGTCTTCCGATGTCACTATTCGACCAAATGATCGTCCTTGGTACAACTCATCAATACGTAAGACATCCCGCCATAGGGACAGACAAAAGTGCATTGCTATCAAATCTGGTAAAGATTCTGATTGGTCAGCATATAAACAACTACGAAACAAAGTCAATAATATGAAAAAACATGCTAAAAAATGCTTCTTCAATACTCTTGAAATTGGGCTTGCCGATTGTAGAAAATCTAATCCCCGCCAATATTGGAAAACGGTAAAGATGTTAGTTAAAGAAAATGCAAATAGTTTTAATAGTATCCCCCCGCTAGTGAACCCAGATGAATCGTATTCGGTTACTGACACTGAAAAAGCCAATACATTAAACAATTATTTTGTATCCATATCTACAATTGATGAACGCGATCATGACGTACCACAATTACACCGAAAAACACATAACACGCTTGACGACATTTTTATTTCTGAACAAGACGTAATCGATGTTCTATGCAACTTAGACATTTAAAAAGCTAATGGTCCTGATGGTATTAGTCATAAACTATTAAAAGAAACATCTAAATCAATAAGTAAGCCACTATCAATTATTTTTAACAGATCGATACATGAAAACTTATTTCCATCCTTTTGGAAAGAAGCAAACGTTATGCCTCTCTTTAAAAAAGGTGAAAAGTTCATTCCTTCGAATTATCGACCTATTTCCCTTATAAGCTGTGTTGGAAAAGTATTCGAAAGGGTTGTCTTCAAATACCTCTACAACTACCTACACACAAATCAACTTACATACAAGAATCAGTCAGGTTTTATACCAGGTCATTCTACTGTTTACCAACTAATTGACATGTATAACCAAATATGTAAATCGTTTGATGAAAAACAATCAACCTGTATCGTTTATTGCGACATAAGTAAAGCCTTCGACAGGGTTTGGCACAAAGGTCTTATACATTAACTGAAAGAACTTGGGTTTTCAGGAAATATTATTGCGTGGATATCCAGCTACTTGTCCAATCGATCTCAGAAAGTTTTTATCGGCTCGTCGTTTTCCCGATCTTTAAATATCAATGCAGGCGTTCCACAAGGCTCAGTATTAGGGCCTCTTCTTTTTTTAATGTATTTTAATGATATCTCTGAATCACTTCTTAGCATAAGTCGCCTTTTTGCTGAC
Organism: Dreissena polymorpha; assembly: GCF_020536995.1. Taxonomy (NCBI): domain Eukaryota; kingdom Metazoa; phylum Mollusca; class Bivalvia; order Myida; family Dreissenidae; genus Dreissena; species Dreissena polymorpha. Next base: position 29,321,361 of record NC_068357.1, read on the forward strand.
GACTCTTCACTATCTGTTTCCTTAAATGATACAGCTATTATTGAGAGTGTTTTAAATCATGACCTAGACTGTATAAACCAATGGGCAAAGAAATGGCTCGTCGAGTTTAATCCATTGAAAACGGAAGTTATGTTTTTCAGTCTCTTGAAAAGTCAAAACCGTCCAAATTTAACTTTCGACCAAACCGATTTATCATTTGTAAAAGACCATAAACATCTCGGTATAACGCTAAGTGAAGACGGTTCGTGGCACAAACATATTGACAATATTACAAAATCAGCTTCCCAAATACTTGGATCCATGAGAATGCTAAAATACAAACTTAAGCGGGAAACACTCAATCAAATATACGTTTCATATCTTAGACCTTTGTTAGAGTATGCGTCCATTGTCTGGGACAACTGCGCAAAATACGAAAAAGAACTGTTAGACAAAATTCAATTAGATGCAGCTCGTATTGTAACAGGACTAATAAGATCAACTAAAATTACTCTACTTTTAAAAGAAATTGGTTGGGTTTCTCTCGATGACAGACGGAAAATACAAAAACTTGTTTTCGTTTATAAACACAATAAAGGTGCCTTACCACAATATTTAAACGATATTTACCCAGCCACAACAGATAACATTCCTTACCTGTTACGTAATCGTGGCGACTATGCAACAATCGCTCGTAGACTTGCGATTTACTCAAATTCAACTATTCCTTCGTCTCTTAAGTTATGGAACGAACTTGACATAGAAACAAGGTCTTTACCAACGCTTTCTAGTTTTAAAAGTGCAGTAAAGAGAAAGTACAATCCTCCTATAGTTCCTTCGTAGTTTATTGTCGGCGAACGTAAACAACAAATTCTACATGCTCGGCTAAGAAACCACTGTAGCGACTTAAATTCCGATTTACACTTAAACCATCTACGTAACAATCCAAAATGCGCTTGTAATAGTCCTGTCGAAGACGTGGATCATTTCTTCTTCAAATGTCCTCTTTTCTCCGAGCAACGTATCGTGCTATTTACCAACACTCGTCCATACCACACTCTTAATGCAAACAAACTATTATACGGTATCCCAGAACTAACTGATAACCAAAACAATGTGTTATTTTTGGAAGTTCGATATATAAAGACATCAAACAGGTTCATTTAAATATTTGACTGTAAACGCATTTTCAATGTTGTTCGCTTGTTCATCTTATTCAACAGAGTTCAAGATTTTTCGCTGCAGATTTTGTGCTATATTGTAATTCGTAGAGTCGGGTTGTGTGGAGCAATTTATTGTTATTTTGTATTCTTTATTGTGGAGCAATTAATTAATAAATTAATTATTTTTGTATTTGTTTTTTTTCACTTCTTTTGTGTGTATATATATGTATGTATATATATATATATATATATATATATATATATATATATATATATATATATACCAATATATAGTGCCAGTTACGCGGTCTCGGTAGTTTTCAGACTGTACTTACGGGGTCAATATAAAAAACGGGGTCTATATACAACCCCGCATTCTAGGCTCCTTTAATTACTATGAGGGGGGTGTAGGGGAGGTAATGCAATCAAATCTCACAATAAGGTCTTAAATCGAAAACCACAATCAGGTCTGAAATTGAAATTGTATATACCTCGCAAATAAGTTCGCTATATATTTCCTTGTATAAGACGTTAAATAAATGACGTATTTATATACAATAATAATAGTAGGTACCCCTATATACCTTAATTCGTGTTTATATCGGATAAAAAAGGGTATGGAGATACATGTATTTAAAGTGGGAACCCCATAACCTATTTCTAAATCAGAGACCCCATAACTGGCCATATGTGTGAATATATATATATATATATATATATATATATATGTGTGTGTGTGTATATGTGTATGTATGTGTGTATATGTATGTATGTATGCGTATATGTATATATGTGTATATATATGTATGTATGTATATATATATATATATATATGTATATATATATTTATATATATAATGTTTAGTTCAGTTAAGTGTTATATTATAACATTCTCTTTAAACTTAGTCTACATTTTTTCTCTAAACCATTTTGAGTGTAAAACAGTGAATGACACTAACTCTTTGTTAATACATTTTCCCAAATGTTTTTGTCGTTAGCTAAAGTCTACTTATTTACTTACTGAATTGTTAATATTACACTCACTTTATGCACTTTGAATGTCCCTATTTACCGAATCGGAAATACTGGGAAGGGTCGTCATCTAATGTTGTTAAAACTTGTGACCCAACCCTTTTGCTTTTTTCTATACATTCGATAACATCAATTTGTATTATATCTACTATATGCACTATGAATCATGTGTATATTTGTATGAATGCATGAACAAAAGAAAATGCAATAAAATATTATTAAAGTAATGTTGTTATTGTTGTTGTTGTCGGTAACAGACATACGGCCGCAGTAATCTCCCATGGTAAACGTCATATGTTTAGTTTTGTGACCCCCGGGGCAGGGTCTAATTTGAGCCCAGGGCAAACATTTGAACAAATTTGGTACAGGACTATTAGATATCACTACACACCAAATTTAGTAGCCCAAGGCTCTATAATTATGAACAAGAAGATTTTTAAAGTTTGCACAAAATAGGCCTTATTTAAGCATATGTTCATTTTTGTGACCCCCAGGGCCGGGTCAAATTTGTCCCCAGGGGCATAATTTGAACAAACTAAGTAGATAACTATTAGATGTCACTACATACCGAATTTGGTAGAAATAGGCCCAATTGTTATGGACAAGGAGATTTTTAAAATTTGCACAAAATGGGCCCAATATAAGAATATGTTCAATTTTGTGACCCATGGGGAACGGTCAAATTTGATCCCAGGGGCTTAATTTGAACAAACTTGGTAGAAGACTATTAGATGTCATTACATACCAAATTTGGAAGCCCTATGCCATATGGTTATGAACAAGGATATTTTTAAAGTTTGCACAAAATAGGCCTTATATAAGCAAATTTTCAATTTTTTGTCCCCCCGGGGCAGGGTCAAATTTGACCCCAGGGGCATAATTTGAAGAAGAACTTGGTAGAGGACTATTTGATGTCACTACATACAGCATTTGGTAGCCCTATTCCCAATGGTTATGGACGAGGAGATTTTTAAAGTTTTCACAAAATAGGCCTTATATAAGCAAATTTTTAATTTCTTGACCCCCGGGGCAGGGTCAAATTTGACCCCAGGGGCATAATTTGAAGAAACTTGGTAGAGGACTATAAGATGTCACTACGTACCAAATTGTGTAGCCCTAGGCTCAATGGTAATGGACGAGAATTTTTTTTAAGTTTTCACAAAATAGGCCTTAAGCAAATTTTCAATTTTCTGACCCCCCCCCCAGGGCTGGGCTGGGTTAAATTTGACCCCAGGGACATAATTTGAAAAATTTGGTAGAGGACTATAAGATGTAACTACATACCAAATTTGATAGAAATAGGCCCAATGGTTATGGACAAGAAGATTTTGAAAGTTTTCACAAAATATGCCTTATATAAGCAAATTTTCAATTTTTTGTCCCCCCCGGGGCAGGGTCAAATTTGACCCCAGGGGCATAATTTGAACAAATTTGAAAGAGGTTCACCCCAGGAATATTCCTGAGAAATTGCATCAGAATTGGACCAGTAGTTAAGGAGAAGAAGATGTTTAAAGAAAAAGTTAACGCACGGACGAACGCACGCACGACGGACACAGGACCATGACATAAGCCCCGCTTGCCTCTGGCCAGTGGAGCTAATAATACAAAACCTTTTTATCGGTCTTGTATTGGATGAAAAAAATCATCCGGACCATTGCATTATCCATATTTATAGAGGCCACCATGGTTTTTGCTTGTCGAGGTTTTCTTACCACAATGTGACATGATTTGGTGGGCGGATCGATGGATTTTAAGGCTATATGTTAATGATATGTATATGATATGTATATTATTGTAATGAGCGTTAGGTTTTGTCCCTTAGATATTGTATTGATGCGTTAAAGACTATGTACAAATCTCAAATGAAATTATCTGTTCTCTTATGTTCCTGTTCTGTTACCAGAGGAAACCTATGATTTCGTACGTTTTACAAATCGATTTCAAAATTGGTTTTCAGAATCCTATTTAAACCTATGATTTCGTTTGTTTTACAAATCGATTTCAAAATTGGTTTTCAGAATCCTATTTGATCCGCGCCGATTATAATGATTTCAGCCAAAAATGAATTTTGGAAAGCAGCCAACCCATTAAATAAAGCAGACAATAAAACTCCACACATTTTATGAGGAGAAAAATTCATCCTATTATTCAATACTTTTTATAACAGATTGTGTCTGCGATTGGAACAGAAACATACAATGATTAAATCTGAGATAACTCTCTGGAACGGTCAATACAAGTTATGTGGGGTTTAAACCAGTTTCAAGTCAAGCTGAACCTCACACTAAGCCTAATTTTATTCACATAATAAACGCGCGCCTTAAAGGGGCCTTTTCACAGATTTAAGCATGTTTTGAAGTTTGTCATTCAATGCTTTATGCTGATAAATGTAAACATTGGATCTAAAAAGCTCCAGTAAAAAAAAAACAAGAATAAAATTTAAAAAATAAAAAAAGGTAACCCTCAACTGTGCTCGAACCACTGACCCCTGGGGTCATAGAGTAAAAGTCTAACGCTTAGACCACTCGGCCATCCATGCTCATACAATAAGTAACGTATTTTATACTTTATATATGTAATCCACAAAATATAACGACAACAACAGAGCTTTCCAAATTATTCAATAATTTCGCGTTTCAACGCTTTATAATTTTCAGGTTTTTAAATCGTCAAACGATGTATATATATATATATATATATATATATATATATATATATATATATATTATCTGTCACGAGATGTCATATCATACCATATTTTATATAACGAGTTCAGGAATTTCGTTAGTAAGCGAGCTTTTGGCGAGCTTACTAACGAATATCCTGGACGAGTTTAATAAAATATGGTATGAAATGACAACGAGTGTCAGATCTTTTTTATCACATGCTTTTAAATGAGCAAATTAAATAAATATTTACGCTTACATAATGATAAATCCCGAATGTTGTTTACATTTCGTGACGTCATTTGACGTTGCAACGTCATTTCAGCAAAATAACAAAATACGATTGGTCAATCGAACTAAAACTAAGCCAATGAAAACTCTTAAAAAGTGTATTACACATGTGTAATATAAAAATATTCGTAATGGTTATATTACATGTGAAACAGGGTATGGTGTGTGAATAAATGGATATTTTAAAGGATGGAAAATGTTCAGTTTTGGTCATACAATAAATAGAAAAACGAGTGAAGGTTCGCAACTTGTAATATATGTTAAAACTATACGAATCAACAACAGAAAATCAAAATTTCTAGCCTCTGACGACTGAAGGTAAGGGCCTCCATCCTTAACTATGTGCCACGTTGTGGGAAACCCGCTCTTAATTGATGTGCGTAAAGCGTGTTGTCTAATAACATTTCATTTAACTACAACGACAGAAAAAATTGCAAATATTAATGTACATATCGCATGATTAATTTTAAATTTAAATCACATGTGATGTTATAAAACATGTTCATTGCATTTTTAATTTGCATATTTAAGTTGTCATAATATGTTCATTCGTATAAAGAGAAGAAATTTAAATTTGCTTCGGTAAAACATGCGCTTAATTTATAATTTAAGAGAACTAACATGCACAACTGTTTTGTGATCACGATATTGAAGTAGACTACCGCCCAAACGAGTGTAAAGTTCTAAATTACATCAGTGAATTATATATCTAAGTTCTAAAATTTAACCGTCTGGAACTTTTGTTTCAGAACACGACCTTTCGTTTAGGATATTTTCTTATTATATAGAATATACGTTTAAATTTTAAATTAAACAAAGACACACACACGATATTTTAAGACAATGAACTTCTTTATTGATATAATTAACAAATGGAGACTTGTCTATGTATTTTATCTCGTATCCTGAATATAGTTGAGACCAGTTAATTTTAGTAAATAAATGCATTTCTTTTAAATAAATTTGGGCACGCCTGTTATTTAACAAGTAATGATAATCTTATAAAAAAACAATTTCTTGTAGTTTTTTACAAATATGGTCTTTATTCATGCAA
>NC_068357.1:29332545-29439617 GCF_020536995.1 Dreissena polymorpha
TAGGATCATGACACTTCATAGGTACATTGATCATGACTGGCAGATGACCCCTATTGATTTTCAGGTCACTAGGTCAAAGGTCAAGGTCACAGTGACTCGAAACAGTAAAATGGTTTCCAGATGATAACTCAAGAATGCTTACTCCTAGGATCATGAAACTATATAGGAACATTGGTCATGACTGGCAGATGACCCCTATTGATTTGCAGGTCACTTGGTCAAAGGTCAGGGTCACAATGACAAAAAACGTATTCACACAATGGATTCCACTACAACTGACAGCCCATATGGGGGACATGCATGCTTTACAAACAGCCTTTGTTTTCTAATTGAAATCAAGGTCAATTTTACACAAGGGGTTTAACAATACACATTTTGAATAGTCTCCCTTTATCAGACTTTGTTCAACTGAAAATCTGGTTTTGTGACAATTTTGTCCCTTGTTTTGTTGTTGTTTTTGTGTGTGTGTTTGTTTTTGTGTTGTTGTTTTTTTGTTTTTTTTCCGGGGGGGGGGGGGGGTACATTCTCAGTAACGGTAGTATAAATCCCATGTCGGTTGTCAGGCAAGTGGCATCTTGGTCTCCATAGAGACCGCTTGGGCGACCACGCCCACCACCCGCTCAACCAGGGCTTCGACCACTTCTACGGACTCATAGGTACCAACTTGGACGACTATGGACACGAGTTCAAGGTCGTCACACTGATGCGTCCATACTGGTAGTAATCTGCAGCTCCCCTTGAACCATTTTTGCATTCAAGTCTTAACGTTTTACTTATTAAATATATTAAATTATCCCGCACCCACAAAACTTCTTTAAACATTCCGTGAATCATCCAAGATTTTCATGAGGAGTTTTGTGAATAGCAGCATAATTTGTGTTCTTCCAAGGGAAAAATTCTAATAAATCTTCTTTCGAATACCATTTTACATTTTCCGGAAAAATTCAGATTGGTGATATTCCATAACATACTTAAAATGAAACTTTTCAGAAAGAACTTATGACATTGTATAATTAATGAAGCTGTGTGTATTTATTCTCTAATCATATGCCGCAGGTACGGTCAGCTTTTCTCCGTCTGGGCCGTCACCGTCACCGCTCTAGTGTGCCTGCTGAAGTTTCGTTACGTCGGTCCGGTGACGTTTCTACTAGCGTTCATGTTCTGGACGCTGCCCGTGTACGCCATCTACTTCCTTTTCGACAACATGGAGCTCTTCACGAGCTTCCTATTTCGAAACCACCTGCTTGTTGAACAGCCAATCAGATTGGCGGGTTTGAGTCAGCGTCTTGTGAACGAGGGACTCGAGTTTATGCGGAACGCTACCGACAACGACCTGCCATTCCTCCTGGTGATGTCGTGGGTTCATATGCACGTGGCAATAGAAACAAGCATGGAATTCCATGGTATGTTAATTTAGTGTTATCATATTGTAAATAGAGACTATTATATCTCGTTTTTAAAAGAGAAAGGCTTACACGGCGAGGCAAACCTCTCCTTGCAAATCTTTCATCAGCTCATCGGATAAAATGGACAAAATAAATCACATGTACACAAAAACATTTACCTAATACAATGTATTCTATTTATCTTACTACATGTATATGTTTTATTTAAAATTAATGTAGATGAGACAATCAAATTATTATCGTTTATTTTTTTTTAACAATAGCAAAAACATATTAAATTAAATGAATTTACCCTTTCGTTATAGCATCAAAAGTATTTTTTCCGGGTACGCCTACGGTTTAGTCCTCAACTATTGAAAAAACAGCGTTACGAGGCAGAATAAAGAAATATGCAAAGATTCAAATGTATACAGCATTTAAGTGTTACTCATTCAAGTAGAAAACAAAAGGTTTTGGTTTTACTAAAATTTTCTTTTCACCAAAGCAAACGATCAAACACAAAATGCCTGCCATTTTAAAGTGTGCTTCCCTGCGTCAAGCATAATGCAGCATTCATTATCGCCAATAATATCAATTTTAGTTTGTTCACAAAAGTTCTTCAACATAAAAAAGTTAGCTCGTTTGACACAGTGTTTACTCACTTGCATAAAAAGTCGAGCCTCTACTCTATCTTGATGTCCTCACAAAAAAATGCATTTAAATTACCGTATATATCTAGTAAAGTTTTGATCATTTCCATACGAAATAAATAAAACACGTGTTCATCGCCATTCTACTTTACTTATATAAAACAGTTTCGTGTAAGAAGTCCAGAAGGAGATAATCAATTCATCAAAGAAATGAAAGTCGAAAAATAAACCAAAACTCACCAACATAATAAGATTAAATACTCTTGTTAGGTCTATTAGACAGTTCTCAAACAGTCACTTACTAGTATTAAAAAACACTTTTTAAGCCTCGCTTTATTCGAGTACATTCTACATTTTCATGAAATATAAATACAATCACGCCGGTTTCATTCGAGCCATACATATATTTAAACACTTGTATTCGCAATTCATGGTTTTACTCCATCCGAAAGCACACGAACACTTGTAATTGTACTGCAAATGCGTTTCGAAATGCCGAGACACTTGCATATTGAATTTTATTTGACGGTTCCCGTGCATTCAGTTGGAAAATAAAAAGAAACGCTGCATTGGATTGATTTATAACGGCCATTATTCTTACACTATACACTGATTTGAAATGCGTACATTAAATGTATATACTAGTATTCAAATTTAATACGTAAATGATAAGTGTATTACATCAATCATGATGATCGAGTATTGATATAATAAAGAACGTTCTTTCTCAAATTTACTGTGGAAAAAGTAGTTTGTGTTAAGAATGCACCGGTTGGTGTCGGATAAACTCTGCCCTTAGTTTCATCCTATAAAATCATTTAGCTGAAGGATCAAGATTTGTATTCCTACCATCGGCTTTTCAGGATGGTTGGGAGTCGTATACCGATTGGCCCTTCTGTCCTGTTGTAGTTATATGTTCTCATGTATGGTTTTTATTTAACGATATACATGTATATGTTATGTCGCGAAAGGTCTGTATGTTTAGTATACAAACAAACATAATATATATACGTGTTATGAAACGTTTTAAACTATAACTTGGTTAGCTTGAGAAGTAAATTAAGTCGCATTGTGCTTTTTTCATTAATATAAAAAATGCTACAGTTACATTTTGCAAGAAAGACATTTATCCAATTTTCAATAATGTAACTCAATCTAACATAAACGTACCATACACGTGTATTTCCTTGTTAAGGTAAGAGCTGTCTCGGTCGCTATGGTGACGGCTTGCAGGAGCTGGACTGGTCGGTGGGGGAGATGCTTCGGGGACTCCGGGATGCCGGTGTCGAGGAAAACACTCTCGTCTACTTCACTTCCGATAACGGGGGCCACCGTGAGATCGGCGCAGACGGAGGATACAATGGGCGCTTAAAGGGTAAGGTTACTTATTGTTAATGGCCGGCATATGTTATTCAGATGATTGGTAACGCACCAACTTCGGCGTATAATTTGAAACGTAAGATTAATTTTGAACTGATTCTAGCCCCTACGTGTATTTCTATGAGAATGTTTCCTACTTTGTCTAGATATCAGAATTATTATAAGCACTTTTAACAATACAACTATAAGATCACCCTAAAAAAATTAGAACTGACATTTAAGTATCAGTTATGAATTGCCTCACATCTACAGGCGGCAAAGGTCACGGTGCCCCTGACGGTGGCATCCGGGTGCCGGGATTGATGAAGTGGCCTGGAGTTCTGCGTACCGGCGCCGTAACCGACGAGCCGACCAGCCAGATGGACATCATTCCGATAATAGCCGACGCCGTCGGAGTCCCGCTTCCTGTTGACAGGAAGTACGATGGGAGAGGAATCTTGCCACTGTTGAAAGAGAAAGTTGCTATATCGCCACACGAGTTCTTGTTTCATTACTGCGGAGATAAACTGCACGCTGTAAGATACAGGCCTCGAACTGGTGAGTCCATGATGTGTGCTGTGTGCTACTCGCTGTCTAAATATGTTGTGGTCATTTAGCTCTTGTTAGTGTGCTCTGATTATGAACATGGTTATTTATGATTGGCTATTGATGTCAAACTATGACATTGGCCGATTAAAACATTGTGATTGGTGGTTATTGTGGCCAAATTACACCGGCGTATCAGTTGTTTTGTGGTCAGTTATTCTTTGTAACATGAAACTTTATGTTATTAGTTTTATGGCATGTTCGAAACGTTCATCAAAGCATCTAGATTCCTAAAGGTTAATCTATTTAAAATGGTAATCAATATTAACGCAAAAACACAAATTGTGTATCCTATTGCATCCATTTTGCACGTGTGATAGGTCGCTCTTTACCTGTTTATAAAAACTGTTAATAATTAAGTTTTAATTAAATCTGTTCTTAGGTCACACGACATGGAAGTATGTCACGCACACACCGCCTCTACTTCCGGAAAGGACCACGTGCAGATTTATGTGCAGCTGCAACAACGCGGTCCGATTAGCCACTCCAGATGTTTACGATATGACATCAGATCCTTGCGAAACAACGCCCATCAAACCAGAATCAAAAATGTATCGGGAGATATCGGCCGCTGTAGAGAGCGCGATCCGAGAGCACGTGATCTCTCTTGACCCCGTGGAGAGCCAGTTCCGGTGGGACCGCCTGGTCCCTCGCGTCACGTGGCAGCCGTGCTGTAACGGAATATTTCCATTCAACTGCGACTGTGTGGATAAGAAATTTGAAAACTCGAAGTCATAAAGTCGGCATATTTAATTGAATATGTGTATTTGCTGTACTATGATAAATTGTTTCATTATGATATTATGTATAACATACCGTTTCGTTGATTGCTACTAAATAAATAGAAGTGTAGTTGATGATGTCCTTCCGCGCTTGAGGATGTGTTGTAAGAGGACACGGAGTGCGTGCCAATACTCTTAGCTAATTGAGTAGAACAGATGAAAGTCATGAAAACATTTTGACCAGTTCATCAGATACATTCGCACACGAATGGGGTTGAATGACGGACACGCAATGCGATCACTGTTATGACCTCAAACTCCTTTCATGGGCTTGAATGTCACCTCCCGGTGTATGACTTTGCCGTGTTGTTATATGGTTACGATCTCCTAACTTTACTATAAGGCTTAATAGATAGTCGTCTTGTTCAGTGGCAGTACTACAGGACGCCTCATTGTGCAGATCCTGTTTGAGCAAGTTAGGTATAGATTAAGACGATATTTTATTATTTCGGTTGATTATCGATTGGCATTCACGAGTTATCATCAGGCACGAGTGAAAATAGTTCTGTTCTATGATTAGAACTGGATTAAAATCAATAACATATCGAACTGTGTTGACTATTAAAGTGAATTTGGCGGGGTTGGGGACAATACTGATTTAAAAATTATTAAATATGCAGCCCCGCAGTCGGTAGAGCACGAGACTCTTAATCTCGGGGCCGTGGGTTCGAGCCGTACGCTGGGCGCTTACGTGTATTACCTTTTATATAAATGTTCAATATGACACTATAGAAATTAAATGTTCGTTCTGTTTCTATATATTTTATAAATGTTCATTGTGCGAATTAATTTTTACGATTAAATAAACACTTATTTCCAAAGAAAGTGTTTCAGTTTTAGTGTTCTAACGATTATTTATGCTCAAATTATTAAACATGTAAGTGTTACATTTAAAATTATAGCTGCCTGTCAATAATTTGTAACGTAAATCAGCTAAAAGCGGTAAAGACAATTTCAACAATCAATAGGTACGATTAAATTTAATAATATCGTTAAAAATCATCATTCTAAATAAAGAAATGTAGTCCGTATGCATATCATGTGACTTAAACTAGCAATCGGATAATACCAATATATTGATTATACGTTTGCGCTATTTTTAATTTTCAGTTTAAATCTATTTATAGCGTAACGCGGGTATACTGAAATACTATATAAGCCAACAAATTCCATTATATTAAGTCATTGAAATACATAACATACTTCGAATTGTATAAGCGCACAAAAGATTGAAACTAAGTGGACACTTTTGTTGTGTGCGAAATAAATGCGTGTCACGAAGGTTATTTAGAAGTGGAAGTCCTTCTATACGGAAATACATTAACGCATTGTTAAGTATTTAAACCGCTACAGCGCGCACTTGTACCATCCCTATATAAAGGTTGGCATAAGCAGGGCAACACAAATAAACTCTGAAACACACACACAGGGCAACACAAACAGTGCGAGCAGACGTGCGTTTAGATTGCGTGTAGCTACCGATGCAAACCGTGACGCAATAGATTTAGATTTGCTCAGATAATTGTTCACATTTTTATGTTGTATATGTCTTGTTAACAAAACACCCAACGGAAATTAATTTATTATGTGAAACAACGTTTATTGAATCAAGTTACAATTTGAGAAACGGACCAGACGATCTTAACTATTTGTGCGATTCAGGTTGATTGCACCGTTTAAGAAACAATTCATCTACGGACTCTGTCAACGTTCATTCCAGTGTAAAGAGTCGCGGCAAAGCTTTATTCGAGAAATAAAATAAAAACTTCTTTTGAATTTTTCAAAATGGTCGACAAACGAGAACGGAAATAGGTTTTACTATTAAAATCTCAACAATAAATAAAATAAAAATAAATAAGGACCATACAACTCAAGTATGCGCATGAACGAGAAGCGGCGAGGTGAGGTGAAGTGCGTCATCGTCGGCGACGGCGCGGTCGGCAAGACGAGCATGCTGATGAGCTACACCACGGGCGGCATCATGATGGACTACATCCCCACGTGCTTCGACTGTTACACAGGTAGGTGGAACTATATTAGAGTCGTGTTCTGAGAAAACTGGGCATAATGCATGTGCGTAAAGTGTCGTCCCAGATTAGCATGTGCAATCCGCACATGCTAATCAGGGACGACACTTTCCGCTTTTATGACATTTTTCGTTTAAATGAAGTCCCTTTTTAGCAAAAATCCAATGGAGGCGGAAAGTGTCGTCCCTGATAAGCGGACTGCACAGGCTAATCTGGGACGACACTTTACGTACATGCATTATGCCCAGTTTTCTCAGAACGCGATTCATTTTATATGAGCCGCGCTATTGGAAAACCGGGCTTAAAGTGTCGTCCAAGATTAGCTTGTGCTGTTCGTAAAGGCTAATCAGCGACGACACTTTACGCTTTGATTGTATTTTTTCGTTTTAAGTAAGTCTCTTTATAGTTATAGCGGAAAGTGTCGTCCCTGATCTAGAACGACACTTTACGCAAATGTATTAAGCTCCATTTTCTCAGACCGAGGTACATATAGAATTTCTTTCAAATCTTCGTTTTCGTCTGCAAGACCAAGATCAATAATTGTGCTCATTTTTACTATTTTACTAATAATATTTAACTTGCATTACTTCGTTCTCAATGGTGTTCTTAATTAAAATACTTATGGTTTATAGTTTTGTATATGATTAAACAAGTTATCATTACGGTACGCAAATAAAACATACTCGTTCGCTACCAGTAACTTGTGGTAAATGTTGTAAATTTAATCTGTGTGGGGTATTTATATAACAAATAATGATATCTTTCCAGTGGACGTGTCTGTTGGCGAAATGCAACACACCATGAGCATCATAGACACAGCCGGACAGGTTTGTTGTTCAAGTTTATTTCGGAAATTCGAAGTTCATAATAATAAGAACATGGCTAGGTTGTCAAGTGCAATGTATGACAGACAGCAATATATATTATGGGATTTAACGTTGTTAACGTTGTTTATACTGCAGCTTTTATACATATTTCGCGAAGACCATTATTTATAATGTGATACAACTTAAACTGTTTGATAATATCTATTATTAATGGGCGCAACAATTTATGGTAAAAATAAATACTATTTTCACATACAGACAACAACAATGTTTTTTAAACATTTTGATTTAAATAGTATTAACTATTTAATATCGAGTTCTTATGTTAATAAAGGGTCGGCATTCTAGAATGTAATGATATTCGTCTCCATTGCTGTGGTTAAAGGGTCGGCATTCTAGAATGTAATGATATTCGTCTCCATTGCTGTGGTTAAAGGGTCGGCATTCTAGAATGTAATGATATTCGTCTCCATTGCTGTGGTTAAAGGGTCGGCATTCTAGAATGTAATGATATTCGTCTCCATTGCTGTGGTTAAAGGGTCGGCATTCTAGAATGTAATGATATTCGTCTCCATTGCTGTGGTTAAAGGGTCGGCATTCTAGAATGTAATGATATTCGTCTCCATTGCTGTGGTTAAAGGGTCGGCATTCTAGAATGTAATGATATTCGTCTCCATTGCTGTGGTTAAAGGGTCGGCATTCTAGAATGTAATGATATTCGTCTCCATTGCTGTGGTTAAAGGGTCGGCATTCTAGAATGTAATGATATTCGTCTCCATTGCTGTGGTTAAAGGGTCGGCATTCTAGAATGTAATGATATTCGTCTCCATTGCTGTGGTTAAAGGGTCGGCATTCTAGAATGTAATGATATTCGTCTCCATTGCTGTGGTTAAAGGGTCGGCATTCTAGAATGTAATGATATTCGTCTCCATTGCTGTGGTTAAAGGGTCGGCATTCTAGAATGTAATGATATTCGTCTCCATTGCTGTGGTTAAAGGGTCGGCATTCTAGAATGTAATGATAGTCGTCTCCATTGCTGTGGTTAAAGGGTCGGCATTCTAGAATGTAATGATATTCGTCTCCATTGCTGTGGTTAAAGGGTCGGCATTCTAGAATGTAATGATATTCGTCTCCATTGCTGTGGTTAAAGGGTCGGCATTCTAGAATGTAATGATATTCGTCTCCATTGCTGTGGTTAAAGGGTCGGCATTCTAGAATGTAATGATATTCGTCTCCATTGCTGTGGTTAAAGGGTCGGCATTCTAGAATGTAATGATATTCGTCTCCATTGCTGTGGTTAAAGGGTCGGCATTCTAGAATGTAATGATATTCGTCTCCATTGCTGTGGTTAAAGGGTCGGCATTCTAGAATGTAATGATATTCGTCTCCATTGCTGTGGTTAAAGGGTCGGCATTCTAGAATGTAATGATATTCGTCTCCATTGCTGTGGTTAAAGGGTCGGCATTCTAGAATGTAATGATATTCGTCTCCATTGCTGTGGTTAAAGGGTCGGCATTCTAGAATGTAATGATATTCGTCTCCATTGCTGTGGTTAAAGGGTCGGCATTCTAGAATGTAATGATATTCGTCTCCATTGCTGTGGTTAAAGGGTCGGCATTCTAGAATGTAATGATATTCGTCTCCATTGCTGTGGTTAAAGGGTCGGCATTCTAGAATGTAATGATATTCGTCTCCATTGCTGTGGTTAAAGGAGTAATTGCGAGTCTTGTTGTTCTATCTGTTCGTGTTATTTTGAAACTGAATAAATTCTTTTATGACAACTGTATAACGTAAAACACATGTTAACCCATTTATGCCTAGTGGACTCTCCCATCCTTCTAAATTGGATCAATTTATTTCCAAAATTTAGGATGTCTAGTATTTATTTCCAAAATTTAGGATGTCTAGTATATTTATTTCTATATTTAGAATATTTCTTACAGAAATTCCTTTAAGCGTCTCATCTGGGTCTACGCTGTTTGCCAAGGTCTTTTTTCTAGACGCTAGGCATAAATGGGTTAAATATTTCCTGAGGTTTGGGAATTAAAGTGTGGAATTCAAAACGGTGTGCAGTCATTGTAACTAATGCATAGCGGAGACCTATCCTATGTGGGGATGAAAAATATGATGGCTTTTAAATAGTATACGTACGGTAGTCACAATATAATAGTTATGCTACGCGTAATTAAATAAATGTAAGGAAATTCTAGATGCTACACCCACAATTCGTAAGATTTGTGGCTTATTCATTTCACAAACGAGCGCTTTTATAAACCGCACAATAAATCATAAATGTCGCATTACAAATAACAAAAATATGTAAAAACGTCAACAATACTCGCATATCTCGAATAACTATCCGGCTGTCGTCTGCAGCATCCGCCGAAAGGTGTCGTTTGACGTATGTAAATTACTTACAGTCATACAATTAATATATTCTACGACACATTGGTCTGTCAACGTAAACGTGTCAAGCAATTATTTTAATTTGTAAACTATGAGCTGCTGCTCAGAACAAAACAAAATCATGTTTTGTAAAAATTACATTAGTCAAGAAATAAGAAAACATAATTGGACCGTGCTGTGCGTAAAGTGGCGTCCCTGATTGGCCTGTGCAGTCCGCACAGGCTTATCAAGGGACGACACTTTCTGTTTCTATGATAATCTGTGTTTAAAGAAAGTCTCTTCTTAGCAAAAATCAGGTTTATGCTTAAAGTGTCGCCTCTGATTAGCCTGTGCGGACTGCACACGCTAAACTGGGACGACTCTTTACGTACATGCATTAAACCCCCTTTTCATAGAGCACAGCTCTGTTATACGTGAATGAAGTGTAGTATTGTATAGTAGTATGACCACCGTTTCATAATGCACATAAAAATACCTAACTCAACACAAATGTATACGCAACTTCGATCAAGCATCTTCTCACGTGTTGTTATTGTCGCACAAACAAGTAATCAATTAGATTATTCATAATTCTATTAGTATATGAAACTCCCTGTGTTTATTTAGAAACTAAAATGTTCGTACGTTTGTCTACTTTCAGGAGACGTACGATCGATTGAGGACCCTCTCGTACTACGACACCGATATTTTCGTCATCTGCTTTTCGGTAGAAGACGAAGATTCCTTCAACAACGTTAAAACAAAATGGATTCCGGAAATACGTCAGTACCGACCGGGAACACCGTTTATTCTCGTAGGCACGAAACGCGATCGCAGAAACTCTACGTTAGAATCGAGCAGATTGTCAGCGCAGACGACGTCTGTTTCATACGAGAATAAAAGTGTTAACGATACAAAAGACGTTAATTTCGTGTCTGTGAAAAAAGCAAAACATTTCAGTCGAAAGTATGGATCGCTCCGATACATGGAATGCTCAGCTCTTGAGGGAACCGGTGTAGCGGAAGTGTTCTCGGTTGCTATGGAAGTAGCGGTTGCGCCTGTGCGTAAAAGGCCACGTAACTTTATTTCAAGCATTAAATCTATATTTAGAAAGAAATCTCAGTCCAAAAGAAAAATATTTACTTCAAAGCCGGATTGTTTTGAGAATAAGAACATATAATATTCTGATAATACCCGTATGGTGCAATATTTTGTGACTTGCATGCATGCAAAGTGGCAATTTAAATTTTGTTTATAATGTCGCATATTTATTGTGATATTTCACTATATATATTTAAATAAGATATTTTGTTTTATGATAGACACACTAATTTTTACAATATATGTATACTTGTGTAACACTTAAAAAATAATTTTTTGAAATATTGTTAATTCTACAATCCTATAATGTGTTTTTGCTTCAAGAGAAAACGTCATCACCCATTATATTTCGTATTCGATCCTCAAAAGATATCAATGTAGTCTATTTTCACCCAAAGCTCAATACCTCATGTCGAAATTGTATACAATTTTCATTTTCAATCCCAATGTATACATCACAGCGTCTGAGTTGTGCCATATTGTTTATGGTGTAATCAAGTTACGATACAGTATACAGCGTCTGAGTTGTGCCTTATTGTTTATGGTGTAATCAAGTTACGATACAGTATACAGCGTCTGAGTTGTGCCATATTGTTTATGGCGTAATCAAGTTACGATACAGTATACAGTGTCTGAGTTGTGCCACATTGTTTATGGTGTAATCAAGTTACGATACAGTATACAGCGTCTGAGTTGTGCCTTATTGTTTATGGTGTAATCAAGTTACGATACAGTATACTCATGCCAGAAGGAATACATTGTACACGACATACAGACGAAACTCAAATATTAATGGCGGTCTTAATTTATAGTGCTGGCGCCTGAGAATAATGTATGTTAAGTTGGATTTCAGGCCATGTTCAACAGTTTGTCAGTCCATTGCACTGCGGTCAGTTCCCAAACGCAAACTTGTCGTGGGCAAGTGGTTTACCAGTACAAAATGCACATATTTACGCCAGTAACTTATATCTGTAAGACTTAAATCAGGTGTAGGGAGAATAAATGTTGAAAGCATTTCATGACCACTACACAAGTTATATGGCCGGGACGGGGATCGAACCCGCGATCCTCAGATTTAAAGTCGAGCGCTCCACCAACTTAACTAGCCGGCGTCTCATATCAGTCGATCGAACTGTTTGTTCTATCGTGTGTCGTCGCTATATACAAGCCAGCAACAAGTGAGGTTCGGACACTGAATAACAAACCCGCACGTACAAGTAAAAAATCGTTTTAACTTAAAGCGTTTGTTTTGTAGAGCTTGTATGCGCTTATTATAACATTTGTTCCATTCATTATTATATCGACGTTGAACATTTTAATTAGCTTCTTCATCGAAAAAGAAAAAAAACAGTTCAATTTAGTTACAGAGCAAAATTCTATAAGATTAGAGTTCACATTAATTGTTTTAAGCGATTGCATTTGCCTTTATTGCGTTAAACTTGCCGTATTTCTCCATGTGGGTAAAACAGTTTTTGCAATCGCAGTACCTGCACTCAACATTGGACCATACGGACGATCTCAGCTTTGAAGTAACAAGTAACGAAAAATACGCGACCAATTTTCTACATAAGCTATTGCATCAACTTTTTCCTTACCAGTATCACAGGAGCTTGTTTTTTGGAGACAATTACGGGCTCTTTTCAGCAGATCACGTAATTCTTACGAATCATTTTATCAATATGGAAATGGCACACAGCTAACAAATGTAAGTTACAGGGCAAGCTCATTACTTTTTCGAATTATAAAAGAAAACAGAGTTGGTATGCCGAACAGTTATATTACAGTCGCAGGACGTGATGTTTCTTGATATACATGCCTGTTTAAATGAACAAAAAAGTGTTTGCAGAACCGAACGCTGTTTTATAAATTTAAAACGATTATCCAGTTTCTGTGTGAACACATTTAAGAGACAAATATCGGGTTATATAACTCGTCATGGATTAGAACACGATCGCCTTATACGTAGTTTAATATAGCAAGTATGTTATATACAGAAAACCTTGTTGCCATAGATCAAGCGTTTGCAGCTATGTACGTTTGTATAAAAACATTTACCTATGAAACTTTTCAAAACAAAATCTGCAAAGTTGAATCATGGTTCAAACAGTGATGTTGCTTTGTACATAAATAACTGAAATATATCAGTTGACATCTAATGGTAGTGATAAGTGTAACAAAGATACTCTTGCCTATGGGAATATTATCGAGCATATCATCAGCTGCTGTGAATGAGCTCGTTAATTGATTATCATTAAAATCTCGTAAGTAATGCAATTCAAGTTGTATTCTGTCAGAATCAACCTAAGTGATGTCTTCATTAATGTCAGTATTTATTAACATGGAAATGAAAATTACTGTATCGTTTTAAATGCAACTCAATTGTTATACTAACGCACTTAGAAATATGTAGCTGAGCTATTTCTTAAAGTATATTTAGTATTTATTTGTGTATGAAATAATTGAATTACATATTAGCAAACGTAAGGCTATAATTCGTCTATGATTTTACCCATTTGCGATTCTATTTATTTCTATAGAGCAGATATATTATGCATCATTCGCTAAGGAGTTACCAGCATACTTTTTCACACCCTTTTTATACATTCTAATAATATGTAATAATATTATTGTAAAAAGTATATAACCCGTTACTAAGCGGTTTGGTAAATAAGATTATAGCGATGCTCATAGTTCGTTAATACCCGGACGGCTGCCTTTATTAATATTAATAAAACTTAGCTAATTTAAGCATGTAATGCTTAAAATTGGAAGTTAATCTGAGCAGAGGCAAAATCCTCGGTATTATAACTCAATTTAAAAAAGGTTACCTCTGAATAACCCAAGTTTGGGTGGAAGTATATCTTCGGTTTTGATGGTTGCATGGAAAATTTTTAATTAGTATATTGCAGACCTAGTTTCGGATTATATTTGGGACCAGTCGGTATAAGCGACTATCGGCTGTTGACAATAACTTTGTTATACTTCGAAAGTTGCATGATTTCTATGTGATTAAAGTCATTGATACTAGAATAAAAAGTTACAGATGGAATTATGATAAATATGATGTTATGATGTATTTTTTTCTTACAATTGTTCCCAATGCATTTACAGCTCCGCACCATAATAGTGTTGTATTTATTGCTCACGATCCTCATCGTTTAAACTGCATAAATGCAAATGCAGATGCAGATATTGCATATATATATATATATATATATATATATATATATATATATATATATATATATATATATATATATATATATATATATATATATATATATATATATATATATATATATATATATATATATATATATATATATATATTAGCCGCGCTTTGTGAAAATGTGGTTTAATGCATGTGCGTAAAGTGTCGTCCCAGATTAGCATGTGCAGTCCGCAGTTATAGCATTGGGTATTTCGGTAGCAGCTCGGCGTCGAAAAGCGTGTTGTTTAACTTACCGAATCCCATTTATAAAACGCTTGTTCGTGTAAGATACACGCGAATACACTGTCTTTTAAATGTATTCCTGCATCGCTTAATACGATTGTAGAAGTGTTATTTATTACTAATACCACCATAACACATAGAGGATTTCGGACCCCGCGCAAGAGTTTGGGGGTGTTTAACTTGGCGAAATACCCGGAGAAAGCTTATGAGATTTAAAATGTAATAGCTTTCGTTTATGCATAATATCAAGATAAATAGTGTTTCCATTTGCATAATAAAAAGACAAGAGGGTCATGATGTCCCTGTATCGCTCCACTGTTTTTATGCGAAAAAAACGTGCAATGCGCATGGGTTGAAATGTACTCAAGAATGTGACTTTGTCTTTATATCCCTCGTCCCACTGGGCGCTTAAAAGTTGGAAGGGTGAGCATTTTTATATATGGAAAAAGTTACTACCGTGTTAACTAAACAGACTTAAAAGCCCGGGAATTGTTGCACAGGTCCTTTGATTATAACATAGGTACATTTATCTCTCCAAAATATTTTATCGTTCTTTCTATTTCACATATTTTTAGATGCTGAAGATCAAATCTACGCATTTGATATGAAACAGATTCACAAGACCCATATGAATCAAAACGCCTTAACCCTTTACCAAACGACACATTTTGGACTTTCCCAATTTAAAAGAGGTTGTAGACGACAATTAAATTGTAATGGAATATGAAGAAAATTATCAGATAGGGTAGAAATAATTGTGATAAAAGGAGAAATTTCTCATCTTGAGCAATTTCTCCTTTTATCAAAATTATTTATAAAGTTGTCAGCTACAAACCCGTAAAATCCTGTTAGT
This sequence comes from Dreissena polymorpha, assembly GCF_020536995.1. Taxonomy (NCBI): domain Eukaryota; kingdom Metazoa; phylum Mollusca; class Bivalvia; order Myida; family Dreissenidae; genus Dreissena; species Dreissena polymorpha. The sequence goes on from NC_068357.1 coordinate 29,347,975, forward strand.
GTTTGGTAAAGGGTTAATAATCTCTGGTTCCTTCTTAGAGCCTTTCACACATTTATAACAAATACAATATTAGCATCTTTCTTTGTAAAGAATCATCTCAAAATATAATTAACAACCCACACACCCCTTAGGCCAACAGGCCTGAGAATATTATGATAATCTAAAGATTATTTCTTTATATTTATAAATGTATTTAATTAAGTAATACATTTGACTTATAAGATCAATTCATAACTTATATTAAGACAATTATAAAATGGTCAGAAATATATATGGATCGTTGAGCAATTGACAATCATATCCACAATTCATGAGTAACGATTCGCAAATGGAACAATAAATCATAAGTTATTAAAAAGCAGCATATACGATAGTCAAGAACATTGCACTTCATTATTTCCAACACCTTCTCTTGGATACTAAGTTTGAGTTTACCATGCAGTATCATATATTGACTTCTCTTGAAATAATTATGTTTATGGAAGTTGTGTTTTTAAAATCAATAAGATATTATTAAACTGGTTTAAACAAAAAGACATGAAATTAATGTCATCCGAAATATTTTTATCCGGATATATGTTCACTTTCGACATATTTAAATAAAACCCGACTTTTTTCAGTTTATAAGAAAAACATTCATAACACCTTTTCTTACTTCTAATCCTTTGTAAGCAGTCACCATCTGATCTTAAATGGCACTAAATGACAGGGTTTTATCTCATGTTTACAATAAGTTGTTGTTGTTGTTGTTGGTCACAGCCACACGGCCGCAGTAATCTCTCCTGGTAAACGTCATATGTTCAGTTTTGTGACCAAACTTGGTAGAAGACTATTAGATGTGATAACATACCAAATTTGGAAGCCCTATGACATACGGTTATGGACAAGGAGATTTTTAAAGTTTGCACAAAATAGGCCTTATATAAGCAAATTTTCAAATTTTTGACCCCCGGGGCAGGGTCAAATTTGACCCCAGGGGCATAATTTGAAGAAACTTGGTAGAGGACTATTTGATGTCACTACATACCACATTTGGTAGCCCTAGGCTCAATGGTTATGGACGAGGAGATTTTTAAAGTTTTCACAAAATAGGCCTTATATAAGCAAATTTTCATATTTTTGACCCCCTGGGCAGGTTCAAATTTGACCCCAGGAGCATAATTTGAAGAAACTTGGTAGAGGACTATAAGATGTCACTACCTACCAAATTTTGTAGCCCTAGGCTCAATGGTTATGGACGAGATTTTTTTTTAAGTTTTCACAAAATAGGCCTTATATAAGCAAATGTTCAATTTTCTGACCCCCCTCCCCAGGGCTGGGTCAAATTTGACCCCAGGGGAATAATTTGAAGAAACTTGGTAGAGGTCTATAAGATGTCACTACATACCAAATTTGGTAGAAATAGGCCCAATGGTTATGGACAAGAAGATTTTGAAAGTTTTCACAAAATAGGCCTTATATAAGCAAATTTTCAATTTTTTGACCTACCGGGGCATGGTCTAATTTGACCACAGGAGCATAATTTGAACAAATTTGAAAGTGGTTCACCACAGGAACATTCCTGAGAAATTTCATCAGAATTGGACCAGTATTTTAGGAGAAAAAGATGTTTAAGAAAAAGTTAACGCACGGACGAACGCACGCACGCATGACGGACACAGAACCATGACATAAGCCCCGCTGGCCTCTAGCCAGTGGAGCTAATAATACAAAACCCTTTTACCGGTCTTGTAATGGATGAACAAATTCATCCAGACCATTGCATTATCTATATTTATAGAGGCCACCATGGTTTTTGCTTGTAGAGGTTTTCTAACCACAATGTCACATAAGGCTATATGTTAATGATATGTATATGATATGTATATTATTGCAATGAACGTTAGGTTTTGTCCCTTAGATATTGTATTGATGCGTTAAAGACGATGTACAAATTTTAAATGAAATTATCTGCTCTGTTCTCTTATGTTCCTGTTCTGTTACCAGAGGAAACCTATGATTTCGTACGTTTTACAAATCGATTGCAAAATTGGTTTTCATAATCCTATTTAAACCTATGAATTCGTACGTTTTACAAATCGATTGCAAAATTGGTTTTCAGAATCCTATTTGATCCGCGCTGATTATAATGATTTCAGCCGAAAATTAATTTTGGAAAGCAGCCGACCCATTAAATAAAGTAGACAATAAAACTCCACACATTTTATTTAGAGAAAAATTCATCCTATTATTCAATACTTTTTATAACAGACCACTATAAACATACAATGTTTAAATCTGAGATAACTCTCTGGAACGGTCAATACAAGTTATGTGGGGTTTAAACCAGTTTCGAGTCAAGCTGAACCTCACACTAAGCCTAATTTTATTCACAAAATAAACGCGCGCCTTAAAGGGGCCTTTTCACAGATTTAAGAATGTTTTGAAATTTGTCATTCAATGCTTTATGTTGATAAATGTAAACATTGGATCTAAAAAGCTCCAGTAAAAAAAAAAAGAATAAAATTTAAAAATAAAATAAAAAAGTAACCCTCAACTGTGCTCGAACCACTGACCCCTGGGGTCATAGAGTAAAAGTCTAACGCTTAGACCACTCGGCCATCCATGCTCATACAATGAGTAATGTATTTTATACTTTATATAAGTTATCCACAAAATATAACGACAACAACAGAGCTTTCCAAATTATTCAATAATTTCGCGTTTCAACGCTTTATAGTTTTCAGGTTTTTAAATCGTCAAACGATGTATATATATATATATATATATATATATATATATCTATATATATGATCTGTCACGAGATGTCATATCATACCATATTTTGTTAAACGAGTTCAGGAATTTTGTTAGTAAGCGAGCCTTTGGCGAGCTTACTCACGAATATCCTGGACGAGTTTAATAAAATATGGTATGAAATGACAACGAGTGTCAGATCTTTTTTATCACATGCTTTTAAATGAGCAAATTAAATAAATATTTACGCTTACATAATGATAAATCCCGAATGTTGTTTACATTTCGTGACGTCATTTGAAGTTGCAACGACATTTCAGCAAAATAACAAAATACGATTGGTCAATCGAACGAAAACTAAGCCAATGAAAACTCTTAAAAAGTGTATTACACGTGTGTAATATAAAAATATTCGTAATGATTATATTACATGTGAAACAGGGTATGGTGTGTGAATAAATGGATATTTTAGAACATGGAAAATGTTCAGTTTTGGTTATACAATAAATAGAAAAACGAGTGAAGGTTCGCAACTTGTAATATATGTTAAAACTATACGAATCAACAACAGAAAATCAAAATTTCTAGCCTCTGACGACTGAAGGTAAGGGCATCCATCCTTAACTATGTGCCACGTTGTGGGGAAACCCGCTCTTAATTGATGTGCGTAAAGCGTGTTGTCTAATGTCATTTCATTTAACTACAAAGACAGAAAACATGGCAAATATTAATGTACATATCGCATGATAAATTTTAAATTTAAATCACATGTGATGTTATAAATAATGTTCATTGCATTTTTAATTTGCATATTTAAGTTGTCATAATATGTCCATTCGTATAAAGAGAAGAAATTTAAATTTGATTCGGTAAAACATGCGCTTAATTTATAATTTAAGAGAACATGCACAACTGTTTTGTAATCACGATATTGAAGTAGACTACCGCCCAAACGAGTGTTAAGTTCTAAATTACATCAGTGAATTATATATCTAAATTATAAAATTTAACAGTCTGAAACTTTTGTTTCAGAACTCGACCTTTCGTTTATGATATTTTCTTATTATATAGAATATACATTTAAATATTAAATTAAACAAATACACACGCACGATATTTTAAGACAATGAACTTCTTTATTGATATAATTACCAAATGGAGACTTGTCTATGTATTTTATCTCGTATCCTGAATATATTTGAGACCAGTTATTTTTAGTAAATAAATGCATTTCTTTTAAATAAATTTGGGCACGCCTGTTATTTAACAAGTAATGATAATCTTATAAAAAAAACAATTTCTTATAGTTGTTTACAAATATGGTCTTTAATCATGCAGAGTTGGTGGTACATCTGTAAGTGTTACTACCTGTGCATCTTTGAGTGCAAATCTTAATGCTAAGACTGTGGATAGTATGTGACAGAAACAAATACTAATAAAATTCAAAGCGCCTCCATTATAAGTCAGTTACTTCAAATATATTAGTAAGGCTTATTTTCGGTTTCATTAAATTTCGTGTAATGCATCATTTGCAGTGAATGCACATCTGGAAGAGATTTATTTATTACTGTAATTATCACAATACAAAACGTGTGTTATTTGTATTGAGAAGTCATTTGCTGTTGTTTTTTTTGTATTCAATATAACGTAGTGTTGGCAATCTAAAAAGCATAATGCGTTTATAACATGTTCCCTCAATACTTAAGGGAAAAACGTATATAAACCACATGCGTTTAAACGAGTCGAAACGACCGTTGTAATTGAAAAGCCAGTGTGGTGCAGTTGTAACGCTTAAGCTTTTGCTTGTTGAGGTTGTGGGTTTGAACCGATGGGCATACTTATTTCTCTTTGTTGTATTTTATTTTTTCTTGTTTAGATAATTATTTAAAAATAATTATAATTGTTCATGTCATGACATTAACCAAAAAACACACGATAATCGGTGAACTAATTCATTGAAAAAAAATACATCCATGAAAAGATAGAAATGAAAATAATAGAGAATTATATTTTTCGAGAAACCTTTTTGGAAAAATAGACTTTGTGTTATTAATTAGCATAATACCGTTTTTAGCCAAACTAAACAATGAAAAATAAACATGTCATCAACTATTACTTATTGAAAGATGTCAAAACTGTCAATTATCAGTGGAAAAATAACATTAATTACAACGTTGCCATTATTTTCATTTTACAGAATAATATTGTGTCATAAGGGTTTATTTCTTTCTTATATTATTGTACTTTTTTACTGAGTTTATGAATTGTACATACATTTTCATAAAACTGAATGATTAAATGGAAAAAAGTAGTAGCTTTCAAATACAAGTTTCATTATGCGGGTTATCTCTGCAATTTAAACAGTAATTTAATTCTTGAAATTTAGTTTTCGTTAAGGGAGGTATGTGTACGCCGTAGCAACGCAACCTCCGCGCAGAGATTTGACTGGAACCAGCATAGCTTGATCAATACGATTGTATGTGAGAGCAATGAACGACAACTCTACGTGGAGATTGATACCAATTAATACAAATGTTGTCTCCCCTGCTTCAAAATATACATATTCTATTTATCAACCTTTCGATGTAAACACAAAACACTATACATGTACATTGCATTTGATTCAACACGTGATTGCGAATTCAGCTTGTTCTCTATCAGAGACGCAGATACGGACATGTAATGATTATGCAGAATATACACAAGTGAACAAGGTAAGAGTAGACATTAAATCTAAGCTTTGTTTTGCCAGTCAATGGTTAAATTTATGGCCGAAATATTAATGGAACACATATGAGCTAACTGGCTTAAATCAATTCAGCATATAGTTTGTGATAGCCTGATTTGGGCAAATGACTTAATTTTTTCAATACGTGTGTTACATGTCAATTAGTTGTTGTTTTTATCTTTCGCTCACAGGCGCTCGATGGCAATGTTTTTATGCCCCCGGATCGAAAGATCGGGGGTAAATTGTTTTTTGCCTGTCTGTCATTGTATGTGTCTGGGTGTGGGGGGGGATGCGCGTGTGTGTGTGTGTGCGAGTGTGTGTGTTTGTACCAAAACTTTAACCAAAACTTTAACCTTCTTCCTTACTTTTGCAATAGTAAACATAGCAACTTGATATTTGGAATGCATGTGTATCTCATGAAGCTGCACATTTTGAGTGGTGAAATCTCAAGGTCAAGGTTAATCCTTCAAGGTAAAGGTAAAAAAATCAAAGCGGCGCATTAGGGGGGCATTGTGTTTCTGACAAACACATCTCTTGTTTTATTTTATTTATTTAATTACATGTTGTTTATTATAATGCATACACAAACTAAATCAATAAAAATTCTTCCGTCAAAACGTCTTCTTAAAAAAAGGATAGTTCGACTATATATAGATCTATATAAGTGCACATAATGCAATATGAAAATACATGTTAAAGGTAAAAACACAGACAAGTATAAGGCGCTTATTTTGGGTATTCCAGAAGAATAGTATCGCATTCCATAATACATTGTATCAACCATCGTTTATAGACGCCTGTATATTTTTTCGTTCAGGTGTTTAGTCCATAGTGCGGCGATGTATCTGACGGTCGCGATTCTTGCTTTATTGGCAAGCAGTGTGCATGCGCGAATGCCGAATATCCTCATCCTGCTAGCAGACGACATGGGCTACAGCGACCTCGGTTGTTATGGCAACACCAGTGTGCGCACGCCTAACATTGACAGCATAGCGCGGGACGGGGTCAAGATGACCCAGCATCTGACGGCCGCTAGCGTGTGCACGCCCAGTCGCTCCGCTCTGCTGACCGGAAGATACCCAGTGCGGACAGGTAAATATACTTTATGATGTCCATTTAACGCATTAAAGACTTACATATTGCCCCGCCTTAATTATAATTGTGGTTGGGTTTTCCGTCGCAGTTTAACTCCGTACTTAATATAACAAATGTGTGTGCGTTAAAATCCAATTATATGAAATATAATTATAAAAAGTTGAAAATATAAATTTACTTGAAATCATATAAAAACATTTTGATAGTTTAAGATATGTTAGTTTCTTTACAGGCATGGCCCCTAAAGGGATTATGCGCGTGAACCTGTGGCCGTATTCCACTTCCGGTTTGCCCGAGTCCGAGGTGACGATCGCAGAGATAACGAGGCAGGCCGGATATAGGAACGCACTGATCGGTGCGTACATGTATTTTTATGCCCCCGTTTCGAAGAAAAGGGGGTATATAGTTTTCGCACTGTCCGTCGGTCGGTCACACTTCGTGTCCGCTCTCTAATTCACATAGTTTTCATCCGATCCTTACCAAACTTGGTCAGAAGTTGTATCCAGACAATATCTAGGTCAAGTTCAAATATGGGTCATGCCGGGTCAAAAACTAGGTCACGGGGTCACTTAGTGCATTTCAAGGATTAAGCATGGTGTCCGCTCTCTAATTGAAGTAGTTTTCATCTGATCTTTACTAAACTTGGTCAGAAGTTGTATCAAGACAATATCTAGGTCAAGTTCGAATATGGGTCATGCCGGGTCAAAAACTAGGTCACTGTATCACTAAGTGCATTTCAATGATTTAGCATGGTGTCCGCTCTCTTAATTGAAGTAGTTTTCATCTGATCTTTACTAAACTTGGTAAGAAGTTGTATTAAGACAATATCTAAGTCAAGTTCGAATATGGGTCATGTCGGGTCAAAAACTAGGTCACGGGGTCACTTAGTGCATTTCAAGGATTAAGCATGTTGTTCGCTCTCTAGTTTATGTGGCTTTCTGATATATTTTGATATTCTAAGACATTGTTATGCCCCCGAAGGAGGGCATATAGTGATCGGACTGTCCGTTCGTCTATCCGTCCGTCTGTCCGTCACACTTTGCGTTTAGATTTTGAAAAATGCTCATAACTTCTATGTCGCTTCAGATAGCAATTTCATATTTGGCATGCATGTGTATATGGACAAGGCCTTTCCATACGCACACAAACCCCTGTGACCTTGACCTTGAACTTAGGTCCGCGTTTAGGTTCGAAATCTGCGTTTAGGATTTGAAAAAAACCTAATAACTTCTACCAAGCGTTTACACAGTTATACTTTTATGTATTGACAAAGTTACAGTTGGGGGCATCCGTGTCCTGTGGACACATTTCTTGTTTGCTTTTCAATTAATTGGTAGACATCTATACTATTGTAGTAATATTTAGCAAGCCTTTTCCTTTAAATCATGGGCAATGTGGATATATTTATGGTTATTAGCTCGGCTGTTTTCGGAGAACGCCCGAGGTAATGCAGGGCTCGAATTTAACTTTTTTTCTACTTGCAAAACATTGCGAGCAGCTTTAATACCAACTCGCAAAATCAACCACATTCTCGCAAATTTTGCTGGAAACATAAAAAAAGAATGTTTGGACATCAGTTTAGTACTATTAAATCAAAATAAAAAGTACTAAACATACACATTTTATTTCTGCAATCATACAAAGATATCAGTTCCTTGGATCGTATGGATATTGTTTTCAAATATAAGTGTGTCGTGTTCACTCAAAAAAAAAGTTAAAGTGTCAGTTTGGGATATTTTGTAATGGGTTTTCAATTATTGAAACAAGAAATGTGTTTGTCCCCTTCTAATTTCGAGCCCTGGGTATTGTCATAGCCAGCTCGTCGGGTCCATGTCCGCCGTCGTGTCGTCCGCAATGCTAAAACCTTTACATTTTGTTAAGGTTTTGAACATTGGCTCTAAAATCAAAGTGCTTCAACCTACAATTTTGAAACTTCATATGAAGCTGCACCTTGATGTGTTCTACATGTCACACCCATTTTTGGGTCACTAGGTCAAAGGTCAAGGTCATTTTGACCTCTAAAAAAAGTAATTCTGACAAGCTTTTATTTATTCAAAACTGCACCCGCAGCCGAGCGTGGCACCCGTTATGCGGTGCTCTTGTGTTAGTTTTCCGTCTCGGTGATCTTTTTGTACATATACTTACGCAGTGTTTAATTGCATAACAACATATGTTAGTGTTTTGTTATTGTTTTTTTTGTTGTTGATGATTTTTATTTATTTATGTTGTTGTTTACCATGTTTTTCGAAGAAAAAAACTGGTTATTAGATTGGCGAATGTCGGCGGGCGGGCGGGCTGGCGGGCGGAACAAGCTTGAGCGGGCCATAACTCTGTCGTTCATTGTCAGATTTTAAAATCCTTTGGCACATTTGTTCACCATTATTAGACGTTGTGTCGCGCGAAAGAATCATGTCGACATCTCCAAGGTCAAGGTCACAATTTGAGTTTGAAAGTCAAAAATGGCCATAAATGTGCTTGTCTGTGCCATAACTATGTCATGCATTGTAAGATTTTAAAATCATTTGGCACATTTGTTCACCATTATTTGACGGTGTGTCGTACGAAAGAATTACGTCAATATCTCCAAGGTCAAGGTCTCTACAACTAAAAATAGATTGATTTTGAAAATGTAACTATGATTATGAACAATCAGTAACAATGCATATTTTGATTTTGAGTTGTCTCTCTTTATCAGACTTTTTTATGCCCCCCTTCAAAGAAGAGGGGGTATATTGTTTTGCACATGTCGGTCGGTCCGTCCACCAGCTGGTTTCCGAATGATAACTCAAGAACGCTTAGGCCTAGGATCATGAAACTTCATCAGTACATTGATCATGACTGGCAGATGACCCCTGTTGATTTTCAGGTCACTAGGTCAAAGGTCAAGGTCACAGTTACTTGAAATAGTAAAATGGTTTCCGAATGATAACTCAAGAACGCTTAGGCCTAGGATCATGAAACGTCATAGGTACATTGATCATGACTGGCAGATTACCCCTATTGATTTTCAGGTCACTAGGTCAAAGGTCAAGGTCACAGTTACTTGAAATAGTAAAATGGTTTCCGAATGATTACTCAAAAATGCTTACGCCTAGGATCATGAAACTTAATAGGTACATTGATCTTGACTGGCAGATGACTCCTATTGATTTTCAGGTCACTAGGTCAAAGGTCAAGGTCACAGTGACTCGAAACAGTAAAATGGTTTCCAGATGATAACTCAAGAATGCTTACTCCTAGGATCATGAAACTATATAGGAACATTGGTCATGACTGACAGATGACCCCTATTGATTTTCAGGTCACTAGGTCAAAGGTCAAGGTCACATTGACAAAAAACGTATTCACACAATGGGTTCCACTACAACTGACAGCCCATATGGGGGGGGCATGCATGTTTTACAAACAGCCCTTGTTTTCTAATTGAAATCAAGGTCAATTTTACACAAGAGGTTTAACAATACACATTTTGAATTGTTTCCCTTTATCAGACTTTTTTCTACTGAAAACCTGGTTTTGTGACAATTTTGTCCCTTGTTTTGTTGTTGTTTTTGTGTGTGTGTTTGTTTGTTTTTTTTTTGTTTCTTGTTTGTTTTTTTTCGGGGGGGGGGGGGGCTACATTCTCGGTAACTGTAGTATAAATCCCATGTCGGTTGTCAGGCAAGTGGCATCTTGGTCTCCATAGAGACCGCCTGGGCGACCACGCCCACCACCCGCTCAACCAGGGGTTCGACCACTTCTACGGACTCATAGGTACCAACTTGGTCGACTATGGACACGAGTTCAAGGTCGTCACACATGCTCGTCCATACTGGTAGTAATATGCAGCTCCCATTGAACCATTTTTGCATTCAAGTCTTCACGTTTTACTTATTAAATATTTTAAATTATCCCGCACCCACAAAACTACTTTAAACATTCTGTGAATCATTTCTCTTTTATAAATTACGAAACGAGTTTAAAGTCGATTTATATATTCCAAGATTTTCATGAGGAGTTTTGTGAATAGCAGCATAATGTGTGTTCTTTCAAGGGAAATATTCTAATAAATCTTCTTTCGAATACCATTTTACATTTTCCGGAAAAATTAAGATTGGTGACATTCCATAACATACTTAAAATGAAACTTTTCAGAAAGAACTTATGACATTGTATTATTAATGAAGCTGTGTGTATTTATTCTCTGATCATACGCCGCAGGTACGGTGAGCTTTTCTCCATCTGGGCCGTCACCGTCACCGCTCTAGTGTGTCTGCTGAAGTTTCGTTACGTTGGTCCGGTGACGTTTCTACTAGCGTTCATGTTCTGGACGCTGCCCGTGTACGCCATCTATTTCCTTTTCGACAACATGGAGCTCTTCACGAGCTTCTTATTTCGAAACCACCTGCTTGTTGAACAGCCAATCAGATTGGCGGGTTTGAGTCAGCGTCTTGTGAACGAGGGACTCGAGTTTATGCGGAACGCTACCGACAACGACCTGCCATTCCTTCTGGTGATGTCCTGGGTTCATATGCACGTGGCAATAAAGACAAGCATAGAATTTCATGGTATGTTAATTTAGTGTTATCATATTGTAAATATAGACTATTATAGCTCGTTTTTAAAAGAGAAAGGCTTACATGGCGAGGCAAACCTCTCCTTGTAAATCTTTCATCAGCTCATCGGATAAAATGGACAAAATAAATCACATGTACACAAAAACATTTACCTAATACAATGTATTCTATATCTTACTACATGTATATGTTTTATTTAAAATTAATGTAGGTGAGACAATCAAATTATTAACGTTTAATTTTTTTAAACAATAGCAAAAACAGATTAAATTAAATGAATTTACCCTTTCGTTATAGCATCAAAATTATTTTTTCCGGGTACGCCTACGGTTAAGTCCTCAACTATTGAAAAAAACAGCGTTACGAGGCAGAATAAAGAAATATGCAACGATTCAAATGTATACAGCATTTAAGTGTTACTCATTCAAGAAGAAAACAAAAGGTTTTGGTTTTACTAAAATTTTCTTTTCACCAAAGCAAACGATCAAACACAAAATGCCTGCCATTTTAAAGTGTGCTTCCCTGCGTCAAGCATAATGCAGCATTCATTATCGCCAATAATATCAATTTTAGTTTGTTCACAAAAGTTCTTCAACATAAATAAGTTAGCTCGTTTGACACATTTTTACTCACTTGCATAAAAAGTCGAGCCTCTACTCTATATTGATGTCCTAATAAAAAAAATGCATTTAAATTACCGTATATATCTAGTAAAGTTTTGATCATTTCCATACGAAATAAATAAAACACGTGTTCATCGCCATTCTACTTTACTTATATAAAACAGTTTCGTGTAAGAAGTCCAGAAGGATATAATCAATTTATCAAAGAAATGAAAGTCGAAAAATAAACCAAAACTCACCAACATTATAAGATTAAATACTCTTGTTAAGTCTATTAGACAGTTCTCAAACAGTCACTTACTAGTATTAAAAAAACACTTAATTTTAAGCCTTGCTTTATTCGAGTACATTCTACATTTTCATGAAATATAAATACAATCACGCCGGTTTCATTCGAGCAATGCATATATTTAAACACTTGTATTTGCAATTCATGGTTTTACTCCATCCAAAAGCACACGAACACTTCTAATTGTACTGCAAATGCGTTTCGAAATGCCGAGACACTTGCATAATTGAATTTTATTTGACGGTCCCCGTGCATTCAGTTGGAAAATAAAAAGAAACGCTGTATTGGATTGATTTATAACGGCCATTATTCTTACGCTATACACTGATATGAAATGCGTACATTAAATGTATATACTAGTATTCAACTTTAATACGTAAATTAGTGTATTACATCAATCATGATGATCGAGTATTGATATAATAAAGAACGTTCTTTCTCAAATTTACTGTGGAAAAAGTAGTTTGTGTTAAGAATGCACTGGTTGGTGTCGGATAAACTCTGCCCTTTCATGAAAAGAATTACACCAACACGCATAGTTTCATCCTATAAAATCATTTAGCTGAAGGATCAATATTTGTATTCCTACCATCGGCTTTTCAGGATGGTTGGGAGGCGTATACCGATTGGCCCTTCTGTCCTGTTGTAGTTATATGTTCTCATGTATGGTTTTTATTTAACGATATACATGTATAAGTTATGTCGCGAAAGGTCTGTATGTTTAGTATACAAACAAACATAATATATATACGTGTTATGAAACGTTTTAAATTATAACTTGGTTAGCTTGAGAAGTAAATTAAGTCGCATTGTGCTTTTTTCATAAATATAAAAAAAATGCTACAGTTACATTTTGCAAGAAAGACATTTATCCATTTTTCAATAATGTAACTCAATCTAACATTAACGTACCATACACGTGTATTTCCTTGTTAAGGTAAGAGCTGTCTCGGTCGCTATGGTGACGGCTTGCAGGAGCTGGACTGGTCGGTGGGGGAGATGCTTCGGGGACTCCGGGATGCCGGTGTCGAGGAAAACACTCTCGTCTACTTCACTTCCGATAACGGGGGCAACCTCGAGATCGGCGCAGACGGAGGATACAATGGGCGCTTAAAGGGTAAGGTTACTTATTGTTAATGGCCGGCATATGTTATTCAGATGATTGGTAACGCACCAACTACGCCGTATAATTAGAAACGTAAGATTAATTTTGAACTGATTCTAGCCCCTACGTGTATTTCTATGAGAATGGTTCCTACTTTGTCTAGAGATCGGAATTATTATAAACACTTTTTACAATACAACTATAAGATCACCCATAAAAAATTAGGACTGGCATTTAAGTATCAGTTATGAATTGCCTCACATCTACAGGCGGCAAAGGTCACGGTGCCCCTGACGGTGGCATCCGGGTGCCGGGATTGATGAAGTGGCCTGGAGTTCTGCGTACCGGGGCCGTAACCGACGAGCCGACCAGCCAGATGGACATCATTCCGATAATAGCCGACGCCGTCGGAGTGCCGCTTCCTGTTGACAGGAAGTACGATGGGAGAGGAATCTTGCCACTGTTGAAAGAGAAAGTTGCTATATCGCCACACGAGTTCTTGTTTCATTACTGCGGAGATAAACTGCACGCTGTAAGATACAGGCCTCGAACTGGTGAGTCCATGATGTGCGCTGTGTGCTACTCGCAGTCTAAATATGTTGTGGTCATTTAGCTCTGGTTACTGGTTAGTGTGCTCTTATTATGAACATGGTTATTTATGATTGGCTATTGATGTCAAACTATGACATTGGCCGATAAAAACATTGTGATTGGTGGTTACTGTGGTCAAATTACACCGGCGTATCAGTTGTTTTGTGGTCAGTAATTCTTTGTGACATGAAACTTTATGTTATTAGTATTATGGCATGTTCGAAACGTTCATCAAAACATCTAGATTCCTCAAGGTTATTCTATTTAAAATGGTAATCAATATTAACGCAAAAACACAGCTTGTGTATCCTATTGCATCCATATTGCACCTGTGATAGGTCGCTCTTTACCTGTTCATAAAAACTGTTAATAATTAAGTTTTAATTAAATCTGTTCTTAGGTCACACCACGTGGAAGTATGTCACGCACACCCCGTCTCTACTTCCGGGAAGGACCACGTGCAGATTTATGTGCAGCTGCAACAACGCGGTCCCATTAGCCACTCCAGATGTTTACGATATGACATCAGATCCTGGCGAAACAACGCCAATCGAACCAGAATCAAAAATGTATCGGGAGATATCGGCCGCTGTAGAGAGCGCGATCCGAGAGCACGTGACCTCTCTTGACCCCGTGGAGAGCCAGTTCCGGTGGGACCGCCTGGTTCCTCGCGTCACGTGGCAGCCGTGCTGTAACGGAATATTTCCATTCAACTGTGACTGTGTGGATAAGAAATTTGAAAACGCGAAGTCATAAAGTCGGCATATTTAAATAAATATGTGTATTTGCTGTACTATGATAAATTGTTTCATTATGATATTATAACATACCGTTTCGTTGATTGCTACAAAATAAATAGAAGTGTAGTTGATGATGTCCTTCCGTGCTTGAGGATGTGTTGTAAGAGGACACGGAGTGCGTGCCAATACTCTTAGCTAATTGAGTAGAACAGACGAAAGTCATGAACACATTTTGACCAGTTCATCAGATACATTCGCACACGAATGGGGTTGAATGACGGACACGCAATGCGATCACTGTTATGACTTCAAACTCCTTTCATGGGCTTGAATGTCACCTCCCGGTGTATGACTTTGCCGTGTTGTTATATGGTTACGATCTCCTAACTTTACTATAAGGCTTAATAGATAGTCGTCTTGTTCAGTGGCAGTACTACAGGACGCCTCATTGTGCAGATCCTGTTTGAGCAAGTTATGTATAGATTAAGACGATATTTTATTATTTCGGTTGATTATCGATTGGCATTCACGAGTTATCATCAGGCACGAGTGAAAATAGTTCTGTTCTACGATTAGAACTGGATTAAAATCAATAACATATCGAACTGTGCTGACTATTAAAGTGAATTTGGCAGGGTTGGGGACAATACTGATTTAAAAATCATTAAATATGCAGCCCCGCAGTCGGTAGAGCACGAGACTCTTAATCTCGGGGCCGTGGGTTCGAGTCGTACGCTGGGCGCTTACGTGTATTACCTTATATATAAATGTTCAATATGACACTATAGAAATTAAATGTTCGTTCTGTTTCTATATATTTTATAAATAATGTTCATTGTGCGAATTAATTTTTACGATTAAATAAACACTTATTTCCAAAGAAAGCGTTTCAGTTTTAGTGTTCTAACCAGGCCCGTACCCAGGCACTGGGCCCAGGGGCCCGGGCCCCCCCAGCTGGCTGTCGAGTTATGATTTTTTAATAATGGGCCTACTGCAAATTTTCTCACATGAAAGGGCCCACAGTACACTTCCCTGCAATACAAATGTGCAGATTTGTTTTATTGCCCCTGATACACAAGGCACTATTAGCGCTAATTTACTCGCCAGTGGAGATAAGCCCCTAGGCATTGTTTTCTTATCACCTTGTACACACATCCCCGATCTGTCAATTACCCATTGTGCTCAATGCTTCATCTTTTGATGGTGGGTGTAACACGTCTTTTGATTGGACAAGGAAAGAGAAACAGCGAATGGATGGAACTGATACAGAAGGTCGTAGGTCTGAACGATAATAGTGTTTTCTCTTTTGAATTCAAACCTCCTCTAGAGTCACAGCTTATTAAACATTTCTGTGAAAACTGTCTTGTAGATGATAAACATTTTATAATGAATTTACTTTGAAATTTTATATAGAGGAGGTTTGATTTCAAAGAGAAAATACTAGTAGGTTATGTCAGTTACTGACAAATAACCATAGCAGTATTTTCTCTTTGAAATCAAACCTCCTCTACAGTCATACTTTATGTAACATTTCATAATAAAGGTTTTTTTGTTTCAAAGGTTGCTTTTACTTCTTTATAAAGTGTAATACATTTCTGAAATCTAAAGCTTTAATCATGTGTGTGCATTTCACACCAAGGGGTCGTTGATAAAGCATGTCACGCTTTTTTTCCCATTTTTACCCCGGCATGTCACAAACTGTTACACAATCTTGGACCCCCTTCCCTAAAGTACGTAACAAACTCTCACTTTCGAACATTTTTTTAAAATTAATACTTAATTAAAATTTAATCTGAAACTCAAATCACTATTAAACCGTATTGAAATTTCACTTAACGGTAAAAGAACTTTCACATTACAGGCTTTTATAACTGTAGGGTTGTTACGATGAGCAGTATGAATATTTATCCACGTGTTAACCTCTAATAAAAACGAAATTATAATTTAGATTTTCTTTCAACCCTTTTCTAACTAAAAATGGAACAGTCCAATTATTTCGTCATTGAAATCTGTGTGGAGGTTGTGCCTATTGAATAAGCCGGCCCAGCCAAGTTGCCTATAAAACATTCGAACAACAGAATCAGGAGATACGCAATTCGTCTTATTTTGACATAAAACTAATTCAAATGTTTCACAAATTTTTGAAAATTATTTTAAATTCTACTAAACAAATAATAAATAAATTATGCATTTTTTTAAATAAAGGTGTGACATCACACAGGGCCTGACTCCCCTCCCCCATTTCACAAACTGTCACTTTCTTACTCATCATCCCCCCACCTGGAGCGTGACATACTTTATGGACGGCCCGTAATGGTTAAAGCTTTAGACTTCAGAAAGGTGCTGATTTACTTGTTATATATCCATAAATTTATAACACAACATATGTTTCTATATGCATTAAAATTCACCTTGAACAGTGCCTAATAACAAAAATCTATTCGGAAGGGGCAACCCCTCCCGCACCCTCCCCGTTTGGGCCCCCCCCCCCCCCCAGTCAACATTTCCTGGGTACGGCCCTGCTAACGATTATTTATGCTCAAATTATTAAACATGTAAGTGTTACATTTAAAATTATAGCTGCCTGTCAATAATTTGTAACGTAAATCAGCTAAAAGCGGTAAAGACAATTTCAACAATCAATAGGTACGATTTAATTTAATAATATCGTTAAAAATCATCATTCTAAATAAAGAAATGTAGTCAGTATGCATATCATATGACTTAAAGTAGCAATCGGATAATACCAATATATTGATTATACGTTTGCGCTATTTTTAATTTTCAGTTTAAATCTATTTATAGCGTAACGCGGGTATACTAAAATACTATATAAGCCAACAAATTTCATTATATTAAGTCATTGAAATACATAACATACTTCGAATTGTATAAGCGCACAAAAGGTTGAAACTAAGTGGACACTTGTTGCGTGCGAAATAAATGCGTGTCACGAAGGTTATTTAGAAGTGGAAGTCCTTCTATTCGGAAATACATTAACGCCTTGTTAAGTATTTAAACCGCTACAGCGCGCGCTTGTACCATCCCCAGGTCGGACCTCAAAGACCTCGTGAAGAGGCCGGTAGGACCTGTAAATAAACTCTGATTTAAAAAAAAGAAAAGCTTGTACCATCTCTATATAAAGGTTGACATACGCAGGGCAACACAAACAGTGCGAGCAGACGTGCGTTTAGATTGCGTTTAGCTACCGATGCAAACCGTGGCGCAATAGATTTAGATTTGCTCAGATAATTGTTCACATGTTTATGTTGTATATTTCTTGTTAACAAAACACACAGCGGAAATTAATTTATTATGTGAAACAACATTTATTGAATCAGGTTACAATTTGAGAAACGGAACAGACGATCTTAACTATTTGTGCGATTCAGGTTGATTGCACCGTTTAAGAAACAATTCATCTACGGACTCTTTCAACGTTCATTCCAGTGTAAAGAATCGCGGAAAAGCTTTATTCGAGAAATAAAATAAAACTTCTTTTGAATTTTTCAAAATGGTCGACAAACGAGAACGAAAATAGGTTTTACTATTAAAATCTCGAAAATAAATAAAATAAAAATAAATACGGGCCATACAACTCAAGAATGCGCATGAACGAGAAGCGGCGAGGTGAGGTGAAGTGCGTCATCGTCGGCGACGGCGCGGTCGGCAAGACGAGCATGCTGATGAGCTACACCACGGGCGGCATCAAGATGGACTACATCCCCACGTGCTTCGACTGTTACACAGGTAGGTGGAACTATATTAGAGTCGTGTTCTGAGAAAACTGGGTATAATGCATGTGCGTAAAGTGTCGTCCCAGATTAGCATGTGCAATCCCTGATCTAGGACGACACTTACTCAAATGTATTAAGCTCCATTTTCTCCATGACCGAGGTACATAAAGAATTTCTTTCAAATCTTCGTTTTCGTCTGCAAGAGAAATCGCCGACAAAGATTAATAATTGTGCTCATTTTTACTATTTTACTAATAATATTTAACTTACATTACTTCGTTCTCAATGGTGTACTTAATTAAAATACTTCTGGTTTCTAGTTTTGTATATGATTAAACAAGTTAGCATCACGGTACGCAAATAAAACATACTCGTTCGCTACCAATAACTAGTGGTAAATGTTGTAAATTTAATCTGTGTGGTGTATTAATATAACAATTAATTATATCTTTCCAGTGGACGTGTCTGTTGGCGAAATGCAACACACCATGAGCATCATAGACACAGCCGGACAGGTTTGTTGTTCAAGTTTATTTCAGAAATTCGAAGTGCATAATAATAAGAACGTGGTTAGGTTGTCAAGTGCAATGTATGACAGACAGCAATACATATTATGGGATTTAACGTTGTTAATACTGCAGCTTTTATACATATTTCGCGAAGAACATTATTTATTATTTTATAATGTGATACACCTTAAACATTTTGATAATATCTATTATTAATTGGGCGCAACAATTTATGGTCAAAATTAATATTATTTTCACATACAGACAACAAAGAATTAATTTTAAAACATTTTGGTTTAAGTAGTAGTATTAACTGTTAAATATCGAGTATCTGACAACTGTATAACGTAAAACACATGTTAACCCATTTATGCCTAGCGTCTAGAAAAAAGGCCTTCGCAAATAGCCTAGACCCAGATGAGACGCCGCATGATGCGGCGTCTCATCAGGGTTTGCTTATAGGAATTTCTGTAAGAAATATTCTAAATATAGAAATAAATATACAAGACATCCCTAATTTTGAAAATAAATTGATCCAATTTTAGAAGGATGGGAGAGTCCACTAGGCATAAATGGGTTAAATGTTTTCTGAGGTTTAGGAAATAAAGTGTGGGATTAAAAACGGTGTGCAGTCATTGTAACTAATGCATAGCGGAGACCTATCCTATGTGGGGATGAAACATACATGTTGGCATTTAAATAAAGCACGTAGAGTAGTCACACTACAATATTAATGCTCCGTGTAATTTAATAATTGTAAGGATATTCTAGATGCTTCACCCACAATTCGTAAGATTTGTGGCTTATTCATTTCACAAACGAGCGCTCTTATAAACCGCACAATAAATCATAAATGTCGCATAAGAAATAACAAAAATATGTAAAAACGTCAACAATGCTCGCATATCTCGAATAACTCTCCGGCTGTCGTCTGCAGCATCCGCCGAAAGGTGTCGTTTGACGTATGTAAATTGCTTACAGTCCTACAATTAATATATTCTACGACACCTTAATTGGTCTGTCAACGTAAACGTGTCAAGCAATAATATTAATTCGTATACCATGAGCTGCTGCTCAGAACAAAACACAAACATGTTTTGTAAAAATTACATTAGTCAAGAAATAAGAACACATAATTAGGCCGTGTTCTGTGAAAAGGGATTTAACGCATGTGCGTAAAATGCCGTCCCAGATTAGCCTGTACAGTCCGCACAGGCTTATCAAGGGACGACACTTTCCGCCTTTATGATATACTGTGTTTAAAGAAAGTCTCTTATTAGCAAAAATCAAGTTTAGGCTAAAAGTGTCGCCCCTTATTAGCCTGTGCGGACTACACACGCTAAACTGGGACACTTTACGCACATGCATTTAACCCCATTTTCACAGAGCACGGCCCAATTGTAAGTTGAAAAAAGTATCGTACCATGATATAGTAGTATGACCACGGTTTCATAATGCACATAAATATACCTAGCCAATCTCAACACAAATGTACACGCAACTTCGATCAAGCAACTGCTCACTTATTGTTGTTGTCGCATAAATAAGTAATCAATTAGAATATTCATAATAATACATGTATTAGTATATAAAAATCCCTGTGTTTATTTAGAAACTAAAATGTTCGTACGTTTGTCTACTTTCAGGAGACTTACGATCGATTGAGGACCCTCTCGTACTACGACACCGATGTTTTCGTCATCTGCTTTTCGGTAGCAGACGAAGATTCCTTCAACAACGTTAAAACAAAATGGATTCCGGAAATACGTCAGTACCGACCGGGAACACCGTTTATTCTCGTAGGCACGAAACGCGATCGCAGAAACTCTACGTTAGAATCGAGCAGATTGTCAGCGCAGATGACGTCTGTTTCATACGAGAATATAAGTGTTAAAGATACAAAAGACGTTAATTTTGTGTCTGTGAAAAAGGCAAAACATTTCAGTCGAAAGTGTGGATCGCTCCGATACATGGAATGCTCAGCTCTTGAGGGAACTGGTGTAACGGAAGTGTTCTCGGTTGCTATGGAAGTAGCGGTGGCGCCTGTGCGTAAAAGGCCACATAACTTTATTTTAAGTATTAAATCTATTTTTAGAAAGAAATCTCAGTCCAAAAGAAGGTTATTTACTTCAAAGCCGGATTGTTTTGAGAATAAGAACATATAATATTCCGATAATATCGGTATGGTGCAATATTTTGTTACTTGCATGCATGAAAAGTGCCAAATTAAATGTTGTTTATAATGTCGCATATTTATTGTGATATTTCACTATGTATAACAATGAGGGCAAAATATATTTTAAATAAGATATACACAAAATATATTTTGTTTCATGATAGACACAATATTCTTTACAATATATGTATACTTGTGTAACACTTAAAAAGAGAATTTTTTTAAATATTGGTTTTCTACAATCTTAATATGTGTTTTGCTTCAAGAGAAAACGTTATCACCCATTAGACTTCGTATTCGACCCTCAAAAGATATCAATGTGGTCTATTTTGACCCAAGGCTCAATACCGCATGTCGAAATTGTACACAATTTTCATTTTCAATCCCAATGTATACACTACAACGGCTGAGTTGTGCCATATTGTTTATGGTGTAAGCAAGTTACGATACAGTATACTACGGTGGCACTAAGGACATCTGCTGTCCAAAAATAAAAAAGACAGCAAAACAGAAATTTTGTTTTCCGCCCCAAAAAATAAAAAGACAGGAAAACAGGCGCACAGTAGTAGTAATAGTAGTACTAATAGAAGTTTGTTATGTTATATCAGAGCCTTGCCTTTAGGACGTTTTCATGGGCTGATTAATTAGAGGGAACAAGATAGTATCTTGTTCCCTCCATATAATCCGCGTTTGTGATTGGCCGATTATCTTGTGCGCAAAATATAGCGATTGTGTTTTCCGCTAAAAAAAAGACAGGAAAACACAATTTTTGTTTTCCTGTCTTTTTTATTTTTGGAGCAGAAAACACAATTTCTGTTTTCCTGTCTTTTGTTGTTGTTTTTTTGGAACAGAAAACACAATTTCTGTTTTCCTGTCTTTTCTTTTTTGGGGGCGGAAAACACAATTTCCGTTTTCTTGTCTTTGTTATTTGTTTTTTTTTTTGGAGCAGAAAACACAATTTCTGTTTTCCTGTCTTTTTATTTTTTGGAGCGGAAAACACAATTTCTGTTTTCCTGTCTTTTTTATTTTTGGACAGCAAATGTCACCTAAGTGCCACCGTAGTATACTCATGCCAGCAGCAATACTTTGTACACGACAGACAGACGAAGCTCAAATATTAATGGCGGTTTTAATTAAGAGTTCTGGCGCCTCACAATTATGTATGTTAAGTTGGGTTTTAGGCCCTGTTCAACAGTATGTCAGTCATTACACTGCGGTCAGTTCACCAACGCAAACTAGTCACGGGCAAGTGGTGTACCAGTACAAAATGTAAATATTTATTTCATTAACTTACATCTGTAAGACTTCAATCAGATGTAGGGAGAATAAATGTTGAAAACTTATCATAACCAAACATCTCACACGTAAGTTTGCCCGGTCGGGGATCGAAACTGTGATCCTCAGATTGAAAGTTGAGTGCTCCACCAACGTAACTAGCCGGCGCCTCATATCAGTCGGTCGGGTGTATTGACTGATTAAAGCAATTATATGCCTTCTAATGTCACCATTTAATTTTCTTAATCCTTATCTAAAACATATTATGAACAAGAAATGTTAAATAAAACATATTAAGTATATCATATAAATGGTACGAATCGTGGAATGTTGTTTATATTGATGAAATTCAAAACGTTAAAGTTTACGCTGGTATCCTATACGTTGCAGAACACGAAGTGTCTTATGTAGTATGGACACATCTGCACAGAATAGAGGGGATTTCTAAATTGAATACACTTCTGTTACACGGACGATGGTTTGGTAGCACAACATTGTTTGAAATTGTATACATGTACAACTCTAGTTTTGTGTACTGGGGCTGCTTGTTTTAACCAATAGAACGTTACCGAACACGTTTTATAGTGCTGACAAGAACGTTATGTCGAGCAATGTCAGGAAATGAAAAAAGCAACATTTAAATTATGGTAGTTCGGACAACGCTTCTTCAGAAATTGTATTTTTTGTTTTTATTTGTCACCATTTTACCCGTTTGAAAATAACTAAAATCTTATATTCTAGCTCATTAAAGTGATATTATGGGCATCTAGCAGTTTATAGGTGTCTATCGCAACAGTTGTTTATTTTTGGTGTTTTCACTTCATATACACTTATATTTGTTAATGCAGCATCAACATACTAAAACAATATCCCGGAAAGAGAAAATTAATGCATTTGAATATCAACCGTACTTTCGTTTGACAACTGATCATGCATGTACATGTACGATGTGAACCTAAATTTAGTTTTAGTGCAGATTCGTTCATACGACACAAAGACACAATTTTGTTTTACGGATCATTTCGGCTTAGAGGACTGGGTGAGTCACGTAAGAATATCGAATATAAAATATATTTTTATAAACAACTGGTAGCAAGATGAGTTGCAGATAATTGGTCAGTAACCACATTTTAACTAACTCTTTTGACCTGTTAATTCCTTTCAGCTCAATTCAACAGTGAAAAATGCCCATAATATCACTTTAAAGGGGTATTTTCACAGATTTTGGCATGTATTGAAGTTTTTCATTAAATGCTTTATATTGATAAATTTAAACATTGGACCTAAAAATCTTTAGACAAAAAACAAGAATACAATTTAAAAAAAAAGAAAGAAAAAGTAACCCTCAACTGGGCTCGAACCACTGACCCCTGGAGTCCTGGAGTATTAGATTTCCTCTTAGACCACTCGGCCATCCGTGCTCATGCTTTGAGGCATGTAGTTATTACTTTATATAAGCGATCCTCGTAGTTTTCACAAAATATAACGACAACAACAGAACTTTCCAAATTATTCAATCGTTTCGCGTTGCAACGCTTTATAATTTTCAGGTTTTCAAATCGTCAAAGTATGCATATTATGGATATTTTAGAGCATGGTAAATGTTAAGTATTACTGTTTCCTAACAAATATAACTAAAACGAAAATTTGCGAATCTGAAACAACTTTTTGTCAATTTACCAAAACGTGAAAAGGCCCCTTTAAGTACGCGAAACGAAAAACGCACCGCCTCACCGACAAACATTACCGCCGATACGACAGTTATGTCTTGATAGTCTTTTCGCGTTAGCGATGCTTCGTCGGGGACGCCGACATGCCAACTCTTCATGATGGATATTACCATTATACTCGCATCTGTCTGACGGCGACAAATCCAAACTCCAAAGGACAACGTTTTTTTTTTGCTAAGCGGACGAAAAAATCGATTTGCGTATGAGTTTACACGTGAGAACAATATGGCATATAGTCATCAACTTCAATGCACTCATACAAAATGTGTATGTTATACATTTATTTTGCTTGTAAAAGGGACACGCATCAAAAGTCGCGTTGCCTGCACTACAGTACGATGGAGAGAACGCGACAGTACGATGCGAATGACGCGACAGTACGGTGCGAATGACGCGACAGTACGATGCAAATGACGCGACAATACGATGACGAAGACACGACACTCCGACAGAACGTTGATGATAATTTCGACTTATCACCATCATACTGTCATGTTATCATCATCAAAGTGTCGTGTTGTCTTATTATCGTGATTGCGATGTCGTGATTAGGATAGAATATGATACCAGTTAGGACATCAAACTTATTTGACCTGCCTTGTGTGATATATATTTCTTAATAATGCCGATAAGCTGCTGCTGCTATAGATGATGATGATGAGGAGGAGGATGAGGATGATAATAATGATGATCATGATGATAATGATGACGGTGGTGGTGGAGTGGGTGGTGGTGGTGGACTATGGTTCAAAAGGCAAATTATATTTTGCATATCAATTTATATTTCAAATAAGTATGTGGTAGTAATGGCGTCAAATATTGAAAGCTCAATCTATAGTAAATCAGATTTGATGTTTGATTTCTCTTGTTTTACCTGTCAGTAAAATGATAGAAATAAGGAAGCTACAATTTATTGTGAGGAATGCTCCAAGTTTTTCTATGGGAAATGTGTAGAGCTCGTCCTCTCCATGTTGATATAGGGAGACAAATATTGGAATGGGTGGTAACAGTTGGAATGGGTGGTAACAGTTGGAATGGGTGGTAACAGTGAATGGTGCAACTCAATATCCATCTTCTACAGTAAAAAAAAGAGGAGATCGTATTGTTGGAATGCAAAACGATGACAACATAATGGTGTTTAAGACAAAGTGAGTCATGGAAATTTCATAGCTTGAGCATTCAATGATAATGATATGATGATAAAAAGCAAGCATGTAAGGTTTACATGGTCATACCAATTGAAATTTCATCACATAATGATTGCTTTAAATTCGAATATAGAGATGCAATAAAAAGTATTTAATTGGCTAATATTGTTTTGCCTTTCCGCAGAATATAAACATTTGTACTGCTGCTGTATGACAAACACATTTTTTGGTGCATACATAATGTAACAAGGGCTGTTTGTAAAACATGCATGCCCCCCTATATGGGCTATAAGTTGTAGTAGAAGCCATTGTGTGAGTACGTTTTTTGTCACTGAATACGTTTTTTGTCACTGTGAATGGTGGTGGTGGTGGTGGTGGTGGTGGTGGTGGTGGTGGTGGTGGTGGTATAAGAAATAGTAGTGGTAGAAGAAATAGTAGTAGTAGTAGTAGTAGTAGTAGTAGTAGTAGTAGTAGTAGTAGTAGAAGTAGTAGTAGAAGTAGTAGTAGTAGAAGTAGTAGTAGTAGTAGTAGTAGTAGTAGTAGTAGTAGTAGAGTAGTAGTAGAAGTAGTATTAGTTGTAGTAGTAGTAGTAGTAGTAGTAGTAGTAGTAGTAGTAGTAGTAGTAGTAGTAGTAGTAGTAGTAGTAATAGAGTAGTAGTAGTAGTAGGTGGTGGTGGTGGTAGCAAAAGAAATAGTAGTAGTAGTAGTAGTAGTAGTAGTAGTAGTAGTAGTAGTAGTAGTAGTAGTAGAAGTAGTAGTAGTAGTAGTAGTAGTAGTAGTAGTAGTAGTAGTAGTAGTAGTAGTAGTTGTAGTAGTAGTAGAGCAGTAGTAGTAGTAGTAGTAGTAGTAGTAGTAGTAGTAGTAGTAGTAGTAGTAGAGTAGTAGTAGTAGTAGTAGTAGTAGTAGTAGTAGTAGTAGTAGTAGTAGCATTAGAAGTAGTAGTAGTAGTAGTAGAAGTAGTAGTTGTAGTAGTAGTAGAAGTAGTAGTAGTAGTAGTAGTAGCAGCAGCAGCAGCAGCAGTAGTAGCAGTAGTAGTAGTAGTAGTAGTAGTAGTAGTAGTAGTAGTAGTAGTAGTAGTAGTAGTAGTAGTATGCATTACAAAAATGCAGTTAGCCTTACATTTGGTAAAATTTAAATATATTACAAGGGAGGCAAATCTGTAACAATAAATTTAAACTTATTGCATTTGTTTCCCCTGTAGTGTATTACCTCCCCTGTCCTGCTTATATTTATATTAATCAACAAAATTAAACATTAACACAATATTTAATATACAAAATATACAAAAAATATCATATTCTGATTATATTTTTACTGATCCACTGTATTTTACTAAAAGGATGATGTTTCATTGGACTGATAATTAAAGATATAGGATTACAGACCAGTTGCTTCAGTAATATTGTTTAGAGTGTGCCCTGTTGGCCGCGTATGCATTCTAAAATTATCATTCAAAAAACCATTTTACTATTTCGAGTCACCGTGACCTTGACCTTTGACCTAGTGACCTCAAATCAATAGGGGTCATCTGCTAGTCATGATCAATGTACCTATGAAGTTTCATGATCCTAGGCACAAGCGTTCTTGAGTTATCGTCTGACAACCACCTGGTGGACGGACAGACCGACCGACAGACCGACCAACCGACATGAGCAGGCAATATACCCCCTCTTCTTCGAAGGGGGGCATAATAATTTTGCCATGATTGTTTATAGAATAGTTTGGTGTTCCGTATGTGAGTTTAGGTGTGTACAATAACCAGCCAAGTGTAAATACATTTAGAAGTCTTGAAGTTTTTTTTGAACGTCGAGTATCATTGTATAGCATATTTGGATTTCATTCAATAATATGCATAACAAAGTAGTTAATCGTATAGTTGGTCTGCTCTGAATCCTTATATACACTGTAAAACTACAATCTAGAAACTCTAAAATGAATGTTCAAGTGATATTATGGGCATCTAACAGTTTATAGGTGTCTATCACAAACTTTGTTTATTTTTGGTGTTTTTACTTCATATACACTTATATTTGTTAATTTAGCATCAACATACTAAAACTATATCCTGGATATAGAAAAATAATTCATTTGAATATCAACCGTACTTTCGTTTCATTGTAACTAACTCTTTTGACCTCTTAATTCTTTTCAGCTTAATTCAACAGTAAAAAATGCCCATAGTATCACTTTAATCTATGAATGCTTCACAAACAATAGTTATAACTCGTCTGTTTTATGCACTGTCTAAAGAACGTTCCAAAATGTGTTGCTTGTAGCTGTTAATTATATGTTATATTTTTAAATAAAATTACAGATTTATATAAATTTGTTCTTACTTAGAAAATAAATAAATTTAAATATTTTTCATGTAGTGGAGCATCATTGGCTGTTCGCTTTAATCCATTTTTGTCAATGAGTTATTGCTATTTAGTTATTAGTATGCTCTTTTGTTTCAGTAGACACTAGTCATATAAATTTGATGTAACTATACAATACAATAAAATAAACAACGACACGAATTACTACGTTAAATGCAGTTTACTTTGTCATTTCTGCAATAAGAATCTCATGGAAATTATATCATAAATATACAGACATTGCCAATACAATAAACACTATGTACACACATAAAACATATAAAAATCCAAAATAGCAAAAGGGACGTAAAACTGTCATTCAGATCTATATTAAAAATGGTTTTAATGATTCTTGTGAGTCAAGAAGAAAATCAATCTTGCACAATTAACAAAATATCAGCTGACATATATATATAAATACTTCATAATGTAATAAATGACTTTGCTTCTGGTAAAAATATTTGAAATATTTAAAGAATTGTTGTTTTTTCTTTTTGAACATTAAAATTAAATCAGATTCAAATTCATATGAATTGATTTAAAGGTATACATTGAAATTTCTTCAGTAAAGTTTATTTTTTTAGCTGGATAACATCCATCATTGGGCTTAATTTCCCTATATACCGGTAGATTACATAAATACGTTGTAGGCCACGATGTTTTAATTACATTTAACATAAATTTCATTTGAAAATGAGAAGTTGAAAGTTTATTTTCAGTTTTACTAGTTTAATGTTATTTGAAGAAATTGAAGTCACTTGTGTATATTATTGTCAACATTAAAAGTTATGTTAGTTGACCTAGATTTTTTTTAGTAAATAATCAATATAAACAATCAATGCCAGCTGAGATAGAAATTGAAATATTAATGTCAAACACATTTTGTGAACATGTTGTTGACTTTATGTCATCAAATCCAGGCCCTCACAGAAATTTCTGAAGCTTTTTTACAAGGTGTATGGCATTCTATTCCTGTGATAAAGTTTTCAATGAAATTGGGGAAAATGAGGTTATTTCACCTAAACAACATATTTTCACCCTGTTACATATTGCATCAGTCCAGTTATGAATATAATGTTTTAACATGGAACATTAACACTATACTGCAATGATGTTTAAGGTACACATTAAAACAGACTATACAATTAGCAAAAGAAAATACTGGTAAATATTAATCCATTTGTATCAAAATAACACAACCGTTAAAGGCATTGAACTTCTTGTCTGTTGATGAACATGTGTCCAAGCAATTACAATAACAGTTAATAATCTTTATATAATCCTTCAGTTCAATAACAAAGTTTATTTCTTTAACCATTAATTGAAACAGTTGGTATAAAAACTGTAATTTTATTTGTACAAGTGACTGCTTGGGCAAGTAGACTTTGTAATGTTCATGTACTTAAGTAGTAATAGACAATATGATTTTTCCACAACACTGGCATCGCTATATTTGGTAGCAATAGTGCTACATTTTTATGCATTTTTATGAACAAAATTATGTTCAAATTACCTATTTAATATTGCAGAAGTAAGTCGGAATCATTAAAGTACAATATTGTGACTTCAATTGAAAAAAAATCAGATCATTGAAATAAACTCATGTTTACATTCTTACAACAAATTATTTTTTATTGGCTTATAAATATTTTTTAACAACATAAAAACGCAAATTAATAACTAAAATAGTAATTTGTAAAATATTATTCAAAATGTAAAGTTAAATCATATAAAATACTTAAAATAAGAAAAGTTATTAAAACACTGAATAAATAAACTGAAATGTACAATGTCAAAACTTAGTTGTTTTCACAACAGTATACATTACAAATATACAGACAAATATTAACATACTTCTGGTTTATCACAGATAAATTTTGTTCATCAAGCACACTACAATAATAATATGTGCAAAACTATGACATCTACATAGAAACTAAATAAATATTGCTATTTTCAAATTCTAAATACAACATTCAGACACATTTGTATATCAGACATGCTAAATTCAGTTCAAGATGCTATTTATAGATCATAATTCACATAGTGTGACGGTATTTAATGATGATTCATTAATATGACAACAAATTAAACATGAACTGTGTCTTATTACAGGTTTCCTAATTAAGATATTATTAAAGAATTTAGAAAAAACTTAAATTGTATGATTTCCTTCTTGACATAAATAATTATACTGTGTTAAAAAAGGCACAAAACATCATATTCCTTATCTGCTCCCATGTTAACATTAAGCAGCACATACACAAAATATAAATCAGCAGAGTTACCAATAACAATCTGTTAACAAATTGTTTCTGGCAGATGTTTCAAAAACTACTTAACTAAACAAGTTTGAAAAGAGTGAAAAAAACACAACTTTCTTAACCCTACTGAATTGTTTCAAGTGCTTCTCCCCAATACTTTTAACACCCAGAACCTCATACGACATACACATCGACGTTGTCATGACGAAAGCACTGTTTGGCCTCCTGCAATATCCGTAGGCGCGGCCCCATGGGTATGCCTATCTTCTCTAGTCTGTCCTCTGTCATGTATGGCAGCTCTATCATCCCTATGTGCTCCGTTTGGAAGTTGGGAACATAGCGCTGAAAAACCATGGAAACGATTGTGTAACTAGTTTTAATGACATTTTACTCATTTTACTTAATTTGTGCAGGTTGTGTTGCAGAAAAAGCAAGGACATGATTTTAAAACTGCATGGGTTTTTTGCTCACTTCAGTTGTTTTCTGGTACTACTTTTTTCAGATAAGGTGGGTATCAGATATTTATAATTTCCTCAATTGTTTGGCTCTAAACATAACTAGATCTAACTGAGAAACTTTCCACAGGAACATCAGTTTTATAATTTTCTAATGTATTACGCCCCAATAATACATATTTGTAAATCACATATGTACACAAAGGTGAAGCTTATGCAAAACTTTACCTCATAACCTAACTTCTGAAGGAACAGTTCCAATAATGGAGGCTCAGAACCAAAGAACCTGAAAAAGCATAATATGAATGCATCAAATGTTTACAGGTCATTTTGTTTAAAGAAAACTTTGCAAACATTTGAATTGCTCAAACAGAACAAAAACTACTTCTACAAGTTTTGCTAAATTCCAACCTAGCTTAATGAATGTGAAAACAAGAGCTCCGCGGTCGTAGACATATGGGGCCCAAAACAGGGCCTTGACACAGGATTTTTTGCAAAACTGACCATTAGAGTTTATCTTATCATATTAGTGTGACTTAGCCACTGGAATAAGTTTTTATTTGACACAGAATTATGCATGTCTATTAAATAATTGATAAAGTTAATGGGTTGAGAATATTATAGTATTATAACAAGAGATGAGTTTGTGAAACACTATGCCCCCATATATTTGACCTTTGACCTTGAAGGATGACCTTGCCCTTTCACCACTCAAAATGTGCAGCTCCATGAGATACACATGCCTGCCAAGTTGCTATCTTCAATATTGCAAAAGTTATGACCAAAATTAAAGTTTTGGGACAGACAGACACACACATACAATGACAGACACACACATACTATGACAGACAGACAGGCCAAAAACAAAATACCCCCTCTTCTTCGAAGGGGGGCATATCTAGTGATGTTTTTCAATAGGGTCCATCTACTGTCCAACGACAATGCACATGGGAAGTATCAAGCCAATCGGTTCCTGGGTTCACAAGTTATTGATCGGAAACAATTTTCACTCTTAGTGTGACAGTGACCTAGACATTTGACCATGTGACCCCCATTTCTATAGTGGTTATCTACTGGAAAAGACCAATACACATGGTAAGCATCAAGCCAATCAGTCAATCCGTTCACAAGTTATTGATTGGAAACAAACTTGTCTACTGACAGACCGACTGACATCCAGCAAAACAATATACCCCCTCTTCTCCGAAGGGGGGAATACAAATCCAAGGTTAGTTATCTGTTAACTTGTGACCTCACGCATTATAAAGCAGTCAGCTGATACAGTGATTTACACAATTTTCATAAGTAACAATTAATTGGTAATGACAATGCACTCCACAGAAATTATAACTGTAATTATAAACCAATGTAAATCATGAACATCTTAGTAAATGACTTTTTGCGCAGTTATGAAATCATTAAGCATGCAATTAAAATTTACTTTTACACCAATTTATATGCTTAAAATCTTCATAAATGTCCTCTTTGTGATTTCTAATACTCGCTTTGGAGGCTTTTTAAGTGTTACATTTATACCAATCTGCATGGGTGCCATGATAAGAAAACCGCCTACTTTGTGAGCTTGTTGACTCGTTTAGGATTCGTCAAGCCTGGTGCCCACTCCCTGAAGATCTGCTGTTCTGTTAGCACCCCACTCAACATGTTGGGAAAGGGACCGGATGGGTTATCACGCAGTTCTGCAAGCTGCCGTTTAACAGATTCAAGGTCATTCACCATGGTGTTGTGGGTGCGGAGTTCGGATGAGAGATGGGCCACACTTCGAGCCAGAGTTACCACATGAGACTCCAGCCTCTGGAAACGCTTGTTGATGTTTCTGAAGAGCAACATATTTTACATTTTACATCAACTAAACTGTTATCTAAAAAAATATTAAGGGGAATGGTTAAACAATTAACAATAGAAAACAAATGCATGTTCAAAACCAATCTGACAATACAATTAACTTTCACTTAAAGCAAAAACGGTTGACTGAGCAGTGTATGCAGTTGTTAAATTACTTGTAACTGCTTGTTTGAAATACTTTCAATTGGAAATTCTTGAAATGTTCAATAATGAAGAAAAAAATGACTTGTAAGTGTTAACTATTATGTTAAGTAGAGCTTTGTCATAAACATGGCAAGTACCCTTTCACTGCTATGTCAGCTTCAAGAATAATAACTATAAGGAATATATGGATTGCTTGGAATGAAGTGCCATGTACACCTTTTGTTCATGGTTTTACATATTTAATTTTTGTATAAAAAGGGGGTGTATTATAATCCAAAGGTTTAGAATTCTAAAGAATGCTAAATGACAAGCACTATAGCTAAAATTGTTTGATAATAGGCATAAAAACTGCAATTAACTGATTATTAACTATTCTAACACGGCACCCGACTTGTTTTATATAGACAAAGAAGGAAATCAATTGTGGGTTATTCTGCAATAACTTATGGGCGGAGCTTAATGTTTCGAAAATAGTTCCGAATAAATAGATAAAATATTGCAGTTAAATGCACCTGCTAAAACCCGCTCTAAAATAAATGTAGTATGTATATAAATGTAATGAAACAACAAATTGTATATTTGGTGATAAGTGGCATAACCACACCTACAAAGAATGTTATTTGTTAGAAAACGTAATTCAGAAAACATTTATAGCATGTCAGCTTTTCAGTAGCATCAATAAACGTGACGTCATTAAGTTTCTACGATTGTTGTTTTCAATGAAAGTGACGTCATTTGCAAAATATTTATGAATGAAAACAACATCATATGTTTGTACAATTCAATGACGTCACTAAATAGTGAACTTTGTACTAAGAAGGGCGGAGTATTGAAAAATATAGTTCACGTCCTAAAGCTTGAACCAAATCAATCAGAATCGTGTTAGAATCTAAATAATATTTTTGTATGATGGTTTGTTGTCGAATAACCCACAGTAAGTTGTATAGATGTGTGTTATCAAATCACTCGTGCTTCGCACTCGTGATTTAATTCCTACGCATCTATACTCCTTACTGTGGGTTATTAGATAACAAACCATGATAGAAAAATATTATTTCTTAAACAACCTGATAAAGTAATGTTTATCTCTAAAGTATTTTCATACAAACACCCCATACCATTACAAACATATCTATGGCTTGCTTTTATCTTCAAAGAGTAAATATACATTGTAAAATGAAAATTGATATGAAACATATGGCAATATAGAGGGTGTGTAATTATTTTCAGAGCAAATTGTGGCAGAGGCTGAAGTAAGAAAACTTGTTTAATATGAGCACAAATGTATGATAACATGATCTTACACTGAAATCAGCACATTTCTTTTA
Organism: Dreissena polymorpha; assembly: GCF_020536995.1. Taxonomy (NCBI): domain Eukaryota; kingdom Metazoa; phylum Mollusca; class Bivalvia; order Myida; family Dreissenidae; genus Dreissena; species Dreissena polymorpha. The sequence continues at coordinate 29,381,424 of NC_068357.1, forward strand.
CTTTGTGCCTTTGTACATTGAATTTATGTAATGCACCAAATTCCATAGAATGTTATTAACATGGGCTTCATGACGACATGTAAAGTATCATTCCAGATAGCCAGTGCAGTCTGCCAAGATCATCTCAGATAGCCAGTGCAGTCTGCCAAGATCATTTAGATAGCCAGTGCAGTCTGCCAAGATCATCTCAGATAGCCAGTGCAGTCTGCCAAGATCATCTCAGATAGCCAGTGCAGTCTGCCAAGATCATCTCAGATAGCCAGTGCAGTCTGCCAAGATCATCTCAGATAGCCAGTGCAGTCTGCCAAGATCATCTCAGATAGCCAGTGCAGTCTGCCAAGATCATCTCAGATAGCCAGTGCAGTCTGCAGAGGCTAATCATGGACTACGTTTCCTCCTAAACTGGATTTCCATTTAGAAGAGACTTTCTTTGAATGAACAATTCCCTAAAAAGCAGAGAGTGCCATCCTTGATTAGCTGTGGGTACTGCACAGGCTAATCTGGAATGAAAACTTATACAATTGCATTAAGCCCAGTTTTCCCAGACTGCAGCTGAAATAAATATTGCAATCCATTATCCTGCTCACTTGAACTCCCTGGAATGGTGTTTATGATGAGCCTGCTTGCCAGGTTTGACCTTGGCCTCTCTCCTGAAGGAGCTGGTATCTGAGCTGCCTATACTCCACCTCCTGGGCCTTCCAATGGCAGGGGGTGCTACATTTGGGCCCTTATTATGACCCCGTGAACTATGACCCCCGGCAATGTTCACGTGCGACTGAATATCATGGTAGCGAGACTCGAGGTTATGCATGTGGTGTCGCAACTCGAGATTTTCTCGGGAGGTCATGAGGTCGCCTGCCGGGTGAGGCTGCTCGGTGTCGTGAGATTCTATCGTGAGTATCGTGTTGTCAATATCAAAGTCAAAGGACTGGTTGCTCTCGGTCTCAGTTTCAGACTCATTAACGTTACGTAGAATAGCACCTGTAAAATAAGTATAAACAATAGTCAGCAATTATTACAAAGAAATTTCTTCTACATTCTGTCAAAAAACTAATACAATGTACCAGTCAACAAAGTATTTACAATGTTTAACTAAATATGAATTTTATTTTATTACAATTTTGTATTGTGATAGGAGATTCTCTCACTGTCACAACCAAGTACTATTTATTATATATAACTATATATATCAGAAATTAAGTTGCGTTCAGTTTAAAAAAATCTGTATACATTAACAAGATACGTTTGTGAAACACTATGTCCCCCTATATGACGTTTGACTTTGAAGGATGACCTTGACCTTGTGAAGGATGACCTTGACCTTGACCTTTCACCACTCAAAATGTGCAGCTCCATGAGATACACATGCATGCCAAATATCAAGTTGCTATATTCAATATTGCAAAAGTATTCATAAAATAAGCGATTTGGGCCACATATATTTGACCTCTGACCTTGAAGGATGACCTTGACCTTTCATCACTCAAAATGTGCAGCTCCATGAGATGCACATGCATGCCAAATATCAAGTTGCTATCTTCAATATTGCAAAAGTATTTATAAAATAAGCGATTTGGGCCACATATATTTGACCTCTGACCTTGAAGGATGACCTTGACCTTGACCTTTCACCACTCAAAATGTGCAGCTCCATGAGATACACATGCATGCCAAATATCAAGTTGCTATCTTCAATATTGCAAAAGTATTCATAAAATGAGCGATTTTGGCCATATATATTTGACCTCTGACCTTGAAGGATGACCTTGACCTTGACCTTACACCACTCAAAATGTGCAGCTTCATGAGATACACATTCATGCCAAATATGAAGTTGCTATCTTCAATATATCAAAAGTTATTGCAAAATGTTAAAGTTGGCGCAAACAGACCAACAGACAGACCAACAGACAGACCAACAGACCAACAGACAGGGCAAAAACAATATGTCCCCCACTACTATAGTGGGGGACATAGTAGTGGGGGACATAAAAATTGCTTTTTTATCACTTCAATTTGTTCAAAAAACTTACCTATGCAAAAATTTATAGAATTGAATGCAATAATACATGGAATATAACAGTAGCATTTATTTTAGTTTTTATAAATTAAATATTAGTTTGTTATGTCTGCCACTGGCATAACGACAACAGAAATTTGCTGGAAATGCATATTAATAGCAGTTGTTAGCAGTAGTCAGTGACATTATGAATACTTCCGGGATAAATTGTTAAGATTGACATTTGCAGGTCTACCATAAAAAAATAAACCTCTTACAAGACATAAACTGTACAACTAAACAAACACGAGTCCCCAGCTGTGCAAGAATTTTCTAAATGAAATGATGAAGTACTATGAAGGTTTATGAGATATTCAGAGAATCAACTAAGGCTCCGTGTTTTACCTTTTGATTTGTATCCAGATCTTGTCTTCCTGCCATGTTCATGAGATTTTCTATCCATACGGAGATTCAGCTCTGAAGTTCTCCTGTGTTTCCGAGATTCTCGGGGAAGATTTTCACCCGCATTTCTAACAGCAAACGACACATTTGTCGCACTTATGGACCGAGCCAAGTTGCGAGCCTCGTCGTCCGAGCGAGGGGTCTCAGGGGGAGTGTTAGTAGGGGACAGAGGGGGCAGGGGCGGGGTAACGGAACCCGTGCTCTCACTGCCAGGGTGCGCACTGTAGTCAAAAATGCTTTGATTCTGAAAATCCTGAGACAGATCATGGTGGGATTGATCGTATGAAATGTCATGTGACAGGTTCAGTTTGTAACTCTGTTCCCTGCTTGCTGCCTGCAGTGCAGTGGTGAGATCCTGGGACAAGCTATGTTTTCGCCGAGTGACAGGAGTAATACCCACACCGTCACTCGTATCCGGAAATGACACATTATGCTGCTTACGCTCATTGTTCACAGCAATATCAATGTTATTTACATTCCTCTGTGGATAGCCGGGTTTATCCAGCCGTATTGGGGATCGCCCAGGCAAGGTTGGAGGTTTCCGGGCAGAGGTAGGCCTTCCGCTGGGGTTGTCAGGGTACTTGGACGACGGTCCTATGGCATAGTTTGGACTTCCAGGACTGTTGGGACTGGGCTGGCTCAGACTGGACGGTGAGCTGTCACTGAGCTTTGTTGTTTTGGCATTGTCCAGATACTGCGGATTTGTGTTAACGTGCAAACTCTTGGCATTGAAATTGTCTTGAGAAGTTTTACTCTGATGACTAGAGGTGGACTCGTCCAACTGGCCCTGTGTGCTTGAACTCTGACCCATGGGGCTCTCTCGATGGTTCGAGGTATGTGGGTTACCTTGACCTTGCTGTAAGTATGAATGACCTTGACCTTTGTCATGAAAATGGGCCGCCATGTGGGAGGGTGAGGGTGCAGAGACTGGTCGACTGGTGGAGGGTTGAGGTGGCAGACTACTGGACTGGTTGTACTGGAATATAATAGAAAATAGATTGTTAGTAAGTTATAATAACCTTCTGTTATTTTTTTACAAAAGTGTACAGGACAAAATCCTAAAAAAGTATAATGTAATCTTCAATGGTCAAATGGTCAAAACTTCAAAGCTTTACAAGAATAAGATGTGAATTCAAAGTTGAACAAAAAAAAAAACTGACTGACATTAAAACTGACAAAACAAGGGAAAATCAACATTTCCGTCCCAAAAGGAGGCATATAAAAACACACACACTGTTTAACCAAAACTGAAATTTCTTTGGCAATGAGAGAAGGCATGAATCAACGGAAAAATTAGAAGACTTTACCCTTTCTCACTTAGATACAAAAAGAAAATGGCTTTATACAAACAGCATAAAACCATTAAAGCCCGCAATTTATTAGCAGTCTGTTCAGGTTTTATGCCGTTTGCTGCTCATCAGGACTTTACGGTTTTAATGAAATCTTTTAAACTTGAATTTAGTAAGAGAGGTCTAAAATTGAGTTGTGTTCTGAGAAAACTGGGCATAATGCATGTGCGTAAAGTGTCGTCCCAGATTAGCCTGTGCAGTCCGCACAGGCTAATCAAACACTTTCCGCCTAAATTGGATTTTTGCTAAGAAGAGACTTCACTTAAACGAAAAATGTCATAAAAGCTGAAAGTGTCGTCCCTGATTAGCCTGTGCGTCCTGCACAGGCTAATCTGAGACACTCTACGCACATGCATTATGCCCAGTTTTTTCAGAACATGACTCAATTGTATTTGAGTTTCTACAGGACCACAAATCAGTCAAAGTGTGTACCTGAGTGGGAAATGTTAAAGCTGAATAACTTCATAATGAACAAGAGATGTCAGAAACACAATGCCCCCGATTGCGCCGCTTTGAAAAAAAAAATATTTTTTTTACCTTTGACCTTGAAGGATGACCTTGACCTTGAACTTCCACCACTCAAAATGTGCAGCTTCATGAGAACACCGCTTTGAATTTTTTATTATTTTTTTTGACCTTTGAACTTGAAGGATGACCTTGACCATGACCTTCCACCTCTCTAATGAGCAGCTTCATGAGAATGCCGCTTTGAATTTTTTTTGTTGTTGACCTTTCACCTTGAAGGATGACCTTGACCTTGAACTTCCACCACTCAAAATGTGCAGCTTCATGAGATACACATGCATGCCAAATATCAAGCTGCTATCTTCAATATTAAACAAGATCTGTTTGTGAAACACAATGTCCCCCTATATGACGTTTGACCTTGAAGGATGACCTTGACCTTGACCCTTCACCACTCAAAATGTGCAGCTCCATGAGATACACATGCATTTCAAATATAAAATTGCTAGCTTCAATATTGCAGAAGTGACATTACATGAGCAATTTTGACCCATATATTTGACCTTGAAGGTTGAGCTTGACCTTGACCTTTCACCACTCAAAATGTGCAGCTCCATGAGATACACATGCATGCTATCAAATTGCTATCTTCAATATTGCAAAAATATTCATATAATAAGCGATTTGGGCCACATATATTTGACCTCTGACCTTGAAGGATGACCTTGACCTTTCACCACTCAAAATGTGCAGCTCCATGAGATACACATGCATGCCAAATATCAAGTTGCTATCTTCAATATTGCAAAAGTACTCATAAAATGAGCAATTTTGGCCACATATATTTGACCTCTGACCTTGAAGGATGACCTTGACCTTTCACCACTCAAAATGTGCAGCTCCATGAGATACACATGCATGCCAAATATCAAGTTGCTATCTTCAATATTGCAAAAGTACTCATAAAATGAGCGATTTTGACCCATATATTTGACATTTGACCTTGAAGGATGACCTTGACCTTTCACCACTCAAAATGTGCAGCTCCATGCGATACATATGCATGCCAAATATCAAGTTGCTATCATCAATATTGCAAAAGTTATTGCAAATGTTGAAGTTGGCGCAAACCAACCAACAGACCAACAGACCAACCAACCAACAGACAGGGCAAAAACAATATTTCCCCCACTACTATAGTGGGGGACATAAAAAGTTATGGCAAATTTTTAAGTTTTCGGACGGACAGACGCCATTTATTAGACATATGATCCTTGAAGGATGACCTTCACCTTCACCTTCCACCACTCAAAATGTTCAGCTGCATGAGATACACATGCATTCCAAATATCAAGTTGCTATCTTCAATAGTGAAAAAGTTATGGCCAATGATAAAGTTTTTTTCGGACGGACAGACTGACTGACATACTGACTGACAGTTCAACTGCTATATGCCACCCTACCGGGGGCATAAAAAAACGTACAAAGCATGGCTATGTTTCCTACCTGCTGAGAGGTTCCCACCAAGGGCTGCTGCTGGCGGCTAGCCCGCTGCATGGATGGAGACACATAGGGCGGTGCCTGGGAGGTTGACCCGTACAGCCGGTTCCATGCATTGCGCAGGTCATTGCTCGACTCTTTCACCGGACTGATGATTAAATTTAAAAGAAAATTAATTTGTGTGAAATATAGGTAGAGGATGGTGCACATAGGGTTTCTATTGTGATTAACCTTTATGTGGTTAATATTGTCATTAAGTGTTCAGTATGTGGTATGCAAAGTAAAAGATTTAACAGGCTATCACTGCAATATAATATGAGTCGCGTTCTGAGAAAACTGGGCATAATGCATGTGAGTAAAGTGTCGTCCCAGATTAGCCTGTGCAGTCCGCACAGGCTAATCAGGGACGACACTTTCTGCCTAAATTGGATTTTTGCTAAGAAGAGACTTCATTTAAACAAAAAATGTCATAAAAGGGGAAAGTGTCGTCCCCGATTAGCATGTGCAGATTGCACAGGCTAATCTGGGACGACACTTTACGCACATGCATTACGCCCAATGTTCTCAGAACACGACTCATCAATTTTGTATTACTTATTAGATGCACTCTGGGAAAACCAAACTTCATGCATGTGCACAGGCTTATCAGGGACAACACTTAAATTCGCTATTATGGAATTCTTTGTTTAAAGGAAGGCAGCAAGTGCTCTCCCAGATTATTTTGTGCATTAAGTCCAGTTTTCCCACAGCCCGGCTCATATGGATGTGTTACTGTATATTATATTCCCACTTTTCAATTGTTTCATATTATGGTGGAAATCAAAGCACAATCCAATTAAAACAATCATCAAATTTTTCTTATAAAAATGATTCCAATTCAACATATTAAAACAAGCAAATTCATTGAATTGATATCCCCCGCCAATATGCTTCTTGACACAAAAGTATTATATTTTACACTCAAAAAAGCATTTTTTCAAGATACAAAGGGCCATAACTCTGTTATTAACTGATGGTGTACAATGCCATTTGGCGTGCATCATCCTGTTATACATATATATACTCATACCAATTTTCAATGAAATCCGCCAAAGCACTTCCAAGATATGGCTCCGGACGGACGGACAGACGGAAAGACGGACGGACGGACGGAAGGATGGACGGACAACGCCAAAACAATATCCCTCTGCCTATGGCGGGGGATAATAAACCACTACCTTTCATTATTCCCCCCAGGTTTACTCCAACCATTGACAGCAGGCCCAGTGGAGGCAGATCCATTGTCTGGAATATAGCCAGCATTATCCCGCCCATAAGATGACGAGCCGGTCATGTTCCCGGCAGCCGACGAGGGTCTAGCCCTGACTATGGCGCCGGCCACCTGGGGGTTGTTGTGTGGTTGTCTGAAGGCAATTGCAGATGGTGGACGGGAACGAATGATGTCGGCACGAGAACCCTCACGCTTTTCACCAGGCCTCGATGGCTGAGGAAAGAACGAGACAACATCAAAAATGTTTGGAATCAATCTGACACATTTTTTTTTTGGCAGCTGGAGCAAATGGAGTTTTACAGTTATTGGCTGCAAAATTAGCTTTTTTTCTAAAATTGAACTTTTCTTTATACTATTGTTATTGATAAATCAAGGTTTGGATAACACATTGCTTGCGCAAAATTAATTTTGAAATACATTTTAGAATTTAACCTCATTAAAGAATTGTAACTTTTATTTAAAATCAATACAACTTTATTATTGAAACGGTCTGATAAAATCACAATAAAAATTATTAATCTGAATTTTAAGAATTCATACATTGACATAAATAATTACTGTCATTTAAACTATATCACGCTACATTGGACAAATGGTGATTAAAAAGGTGTATAGACAATATTTCTCCAACATTTGTCTTTAAACAGTCTATATTCAAAGTATTCCCACGTTTATATATAGTAACAAGCAAATTCGTTGAATTGATATCCCCCGCAAATATGCTTCTGGACACTCATACCAAGTTTCAATGAAATCCGCCAAAGCACTTCCAAGATGTGGCTCTGGACACACAAAAAAGCATTTTATCAAGATACAAAGGGCCATAACTCTGTTACTATCAGATGTTGTACAATGCCATTTGGCGTGCATCATCATATTATCCATATATATACTAATACCAAGTTTCAATGAAATCCGCGAAAGCACTTCCAAGATATGGCTCCGGACGGACGGACGCACGGAAAGACGGACGGACAATGCCAAAACAATATCCCTCCGCCTATGGCGGGGGATAACAATAACTAAATATTGGAAAAGTTTTGAAGTAAGTGATAGAATCACTTTTATTTATTTACAGCAGGAACACATTACTACAGAAATCATGCAATTCAGCTTACTTCATATATAGTAAAAACAGTGAAATAAACCCACAAGTACATGCAAATTTCTTTCATAATGATTTTACTATTACTACACATTGCATACCTCATGTGCAAAGTGTCTCATGAACCAAATTTTACAATAATTATTATAAATATATTAAATATGTTGTTCATGGCCTAAACTACATGCAGCTTGGTGTTTGCTTGAATGGTCTTGTCAGAGCATATTACTGTGAACCCTTTGCATGCTGGGAAATTTGTCGTCTGCTAAAATGTTGTCTGCTGAATTTTTAAAATTAGCATTTTCTTCTATTTTTTTCAAAGAATACTATCAGAATAGCAAATAGTTTGGGTCCTGATGAGACGTTCTGTGGCGTCTCATCTGGATCCAAACTGTTTGCAAAGGCCTTTAAAATTCGGTTCCCACACTGAAAGGGTTAACACGCAAATAAATGCCGTAATGTATCTTGCAAAGATAAAATTGTACAGGTTTGGTGAAAATTTAAAGAAAATATTTGTGAGGTGAAATATCTTAATTAAGTAATAATTATTAAAATAATTCTTACAATATTACATTATTTTCAAAAATAAATAACAGTATTAGCTGTCAATATGTCCCTTAAAAATACACAAAGTGCGTAAACAAAGCCCCGAAGCACAAACCTGTAGCTTAGACAACCTACCACATAACCCTGTGACCTCTGAGTAGGATTTTCATTTGACAAATGCCTATATCCTGGTCCATAAGAATCTGTATACATGAACATTTCGAAATCTGTCGAATGTCGAGCAGCGGGAGGGGGGACAACAAGCACTTCCCCTTCATCTTCGAACACTTCGCTTCCCCCGCCATGAAAATACCCTCCACCAGGTGAGTAACCATAGTAACCCTAAACAACAAAGGGGGTGCAAACACACACATGTTAGTAGTGAGGATGGTATCCATGTACACAGCATGCCGGGGTGGGGGTATTGAAGAAATGCAGGCATCAGAAGCAAACTAGCTATGTTATGCTTATTTAAAAGAGTGGAAACTAAACTATTGCCTGTTTCTAGTAAAAGATTGCAGATCATTAAAAAACGAAAGAATGGAAGTTTTTGTACGTAAAAATATATTTGCTTTGTTTATGCTTCATGTTGTTTTTAAACTGTAAATTGTATAGAAGGCATCAAATGTATTATTACTTAAAAACACATCTAATTATTGCTTAAAAATGTATTTTTACAATAAAATCAAGCCTTTAATCAAGATATACTTCTCAAAACATGACTGTTCTTCTGGCCCTGCCATTTCTTCATTACCACTTGATCATATTTTGTTAAACATCATATGGAAAAAGGTGAGCGTGAAAGTGAACGCAATAACTGAATAACAATTTGAGATGAAAATTATTAAATTATTATTAACCTGAAATCTTCATCTTTTAATAGCTCCATATATATTTGTATATACTTAAATTGTAGTCTAGGATGTAGATGAGTTTTCAATCCATGCCTGCACTGTAAAAGGTCACCAAAACAATACACAAGTCTCTCAACCTGCCACCACCATACACAAATACAGTGAAGCTCAAGCCAAACTTGAAAACATATTTCACTTGGTATTGCAAAGTTAGTAAATTAATCGGAGTGGATTTTAATTATGCATCGTTCTTTGATGCTAAGTACACAGACACCTTGGTAAAATAAAGGCAATGTAAATGTGATCACTGTATCTATCACTATAAATATCACTATAAATATTAATGGGTGCTTTAAAGTTAAAAAAAGTTTGCATCAAATTTTAATTAAAGCTTAAACCTCGTGCATTTAATTCTATGGCTAGCATAAACATTTCATTATAAGTAGATTTTTCAAAATCATCACCCATTTTTTATACTTATAAACTGCTCTTTTCCACAGTATCAGCTTAATCAGACAAATTATATAACATGTGATACAGGTTTGTCTAGCTTGAGCCCCATTGTTCCAACACACAACATCTAGGAGTTATTACAGGGGTGTGCTCTGGGAAGGTACCTGGTTGTTTAGTCGCCCCACAGGCCCATTAGAGGACCCCGTAGAGGCCAGTGACTGCTTGCTGCTGATCAACTGACGCAGCCGATCTTCCACCGAGGGACTCGTGCTGGACACACCGTTGTTACCCTTGACAACAGAATTATCACATTTTTTATATGGACAACAGAGACAACATATTTAGCATAAATAAATAAATTATAAACAACAACAAGATATGTGTTTGTCAGAAACACAATGCTCCCTTCAGCGCCGCTTTGAAGCCATATCTTTGACCTTTGACCTTAAAGGATGACCTTGACCTTTCGTCACTCAAAATGTGCAGCTCCATGAGATACACATGCATGCCGAACATCAAATTGCTATCTGAAGCGACATAGAAGTTATGAGCATTTCGAAACCTAGATGCGAAACCTAAATGCAAAGTGTAACGGAAAGACGGACAGTCCGATCACTATATGCCCTCCTTCGGGGGGCATAAAAATGTTACATGGCAATATCAAATAAAACCAGGCTTTCAATGTTTCAGTTCTCGATTTTATTTTAATACTTATGCAATAGCATGCACTAGTCTTATGTAAGCTATTGAGCAGAAAACAGTTTTTTCTATTTCCAGTTAAAGTGCCCTTGACCTTCATATAATTGAACACAAATTCAATCCCAAGCCAGGTCTTTATTGAAGGTAGCTACACATAAATTTCAATGCAATATCTACATCAAAGCTCATGTTCTTGGGTGAAAACTGTTTCCATTTTTAGCTAATGACTTTCACCTTGACCTGACACCACTTAAATACAATCCAAAACTAGGATTCCATGCAAATTTGCTACATCCAAAGTTTCACCGAGATCGGTCAATGCCAACTAATGTAGGTTGACTAAAAACCACCTGTTTCACCCTCACACATCCGCATGCTGACCCGTCCATCATATTCCAATCTAATAAATAGTATTTTCAACTTCATTATTAACCTTGTTAAAAACACCATTGTCAAACTACAGAAAACACAATTTGCATAAGAGACAAAATAAATCACATTTAATTGAATAGACCACATAAAATGGAACCATTTATACATTTTTATAACAAAAACAAACATCAACATCTGATTTGGAATTTACAGTTCTTAACTATACAGTTTTCAAAAATGTGATTAATATTAAAATCTAGGACTTGGAACATTTTTCTTTGATGTAATAATACTACTTCTACTGAAAGTGGTGCATCTTAAGTGCATTATTAAAGTGCTATTCTAATAAATTTTACAACTTCAAGTCAATTCTCAAAAGTTAAAACTGTTCTTTATATTTTAATGGCAACTGAATAACCCAAGACTGCAATTAACACGAGCCTATAAATTAATATGGACAAGAGCACTGTCATAACCTCATATCCCTGCACAGCTTTGTCTTCTATTATGAAGGGCAATAACTCAGAAATAAGTGGCTCATTACGTTAAAAAAATTGTCTTGCACATCTACCTGGATAAATATATATATGTTTTAATTAAATCGACTGAGTATCGGAAATGCAAAAGTATAGTTCCAAAACGCAACAGTGACTCCAATATTTTTCTGTCAGACTTAGTTTGGCAGTGATGTCATAACAGAAAACTGCCCCTTTTCTTCCTACCTGACTAGACTGCAAACGACTGGGGCTGTCTGTCCAGGCCCTCTGGGTGGAGTTGGGCGGGGCACCATGACCCTCAGTCCCTGTGTCTGTCAGGGGTCGAGCATTAGGGTGCCGTATGACCACACTTTTTTTCGCACCGAACCCACCATTCACACTACCAGTGTTGTTGTTGTTGTTCATACCGAAGTGGTTGCGTCTCTCGTCCACACCGTGCTGAGCAACTCCATTTACCCCAATCTCAGTTGTAGACTAAAGAGAAGAAAATTGACAAAAATATAAATCTGCTTTTCAGCATAATTAGTCCCATTCTCAAATACATGACTTGTGTATTATCTTTATTTGATTTTACACTGGTAAAAGATATTGAAACTTTTTGTTTTATCATAACCATATTGCTTATATGTCTGTTTTCATCTTTTTATGGACACTGATTTGATTTTTCACTTTTTAACACACTGAAATTATTTCTGGCTTTCAAATGATAGTTCATTTATTTGTTTAAGCACAGAAGTAAGCAATTATATCCATAAAGCTAATCTAATGGCTAAATAATATAAAAATAAACCCCTAAATAGTATATAGTCTATATACTATATAGGAGTTTATTTTTTTATTATTTAGCCATTAGATTAGCTAAACCCCTATATAGTATATAGTCTATATTTATTAACTAAATCTCCGCTAATGTCAACAATGGATTGAATTCAATGGATGCATTCGATGTAAATGCAGGACTTTCTGGATCTTGACAGCTTGACACGGCAAAACTAGTATTTTTAGTTATCAATTTAAGTTACATGTTGAGTTGTAAATTGTATTCGAGCATTTTGCGACTTATTGAATGACTATGATACCGGATATCAACATTTCACATGGGATTTGCAGATCACCAAGCTATCCTGAAAACATTGATTACAAAGTCTTTACTCATATTACAGGTTTGTATTATTTCTTCTTTCTATTTTAGTACAGTCAATTGGTGTATAGCGGATTTTAGTGAGTAACGGATTAGGTTAAAAGTTTTTTGCAAAATACTTTTATTTTTTATGTAAAGATTTATAGTGTTATATGAATTGAATACAAAATGCCTATCATTGTTCAGTCGATTCATGTTTTAGTTGACGTGTGTCAATGTTTAACTTACAATTGTTTCTTTTTTCGAAAGCAAAGAAAGGTCACGTTATGTACGCACCATTTTTGTGACGAAAGGAAAAGTGAACACGTATGGTTTCCTGAATTTTACAGATTTTGTTTGGTAAACATTATGTTCATTGATGTAATATTGTAGTATAATGTGTCCTTTCTAAAAGTGAGAATGCTCAGAAACCAAATTGATGCGTACCACATAAAATAAGCATGAGAGCTGCAACTCGTGATTTAGTGAATAACGGACATGTGGCGACACAGATTCGGGAATGTGTGGATTGTCTCAAACTTAATGAAAACTCAATTGAAGTTGTCCAATACACATGTGGGTAGCGGGTGGCTATGATATTTATTAGTAAAAACATCATTTTGAATGAAAAATAATAAAATTTTAACGAAAAATCGATTTCTCTGAAAACATAGTTTTCACTATCAAATATATATACCAAGGTATTCAACTTAAAACGACCCAAATATAGGGTACATTGCTTTGAACAGCCATAACTTCATCAATTGTGCAGCGATTTCCATGAACTCGGTCTTATTAAACGCAGACATGAAGTTCCTTTTTTGGAAATGTACATATCTTGCAATATGTTTTACAAATGCTGGGTAAAATTTCAAGAAATAACACGATACACATGTAATCCGATAAAGACCTAAGCGATCCGGTAATTGCTGAATCAGTTTACCCTGAAATTTGCGCTGTGAACAAAAAATATTTGTCGGAATTTTAAAACCGCTGGCATGTTTGAATAGGAAAGACATTTGTCTTTCGAGGTTTAAAGGTTTAATTACTGAATGCATGGTGTTTACGTTGAAATGAGACTCAAAGTCCTTAGCTATACGTTATACACCAATCGAATGTATTAAATATCATTTTAAAGTCAAATGAACTGTGTCACAGTAAAAGAGACATTAAGGCGATTGTGGCCAGTTTGGATCCAGATTAGCCTGAAGTCGCTTGAAAGCTGATTTCTTAAAAGCCGTTTACCATTATTTGCATAAGTCAGAGGTTAATTCCGCCACGCCAGGTCAATAAATACGCACACTATTTATGAGTTAGCGATCGATAGTCGCATAATTTGGTATAAATAATAATAATAGTAATGTTCAATGTCAAATATCTCTAAAAGCAACAAATGTAAGGCTTCTTCTGATTGGCTAACACTCAAGGGTCAGTAAAGATTTGAACGTCAAATTACAATTTTGTACATGGAAGTACAACAAATGTACTTTGACGTACATATTGTACGTCAAAGTACATTTCTCTTTTTACCTACTAGGTCTTGTTGACTTTCGACCCAAATGGTACGCCATAAATGTGTATTCATACTATTGCCTTCGAGGTACTTATCCGATGTTTGAAGGAAAGGGCCAAGAATGTGTGATTGTGGGTCAAGTTCCCCAGGGGTACTACATCCCCGTACCCCCAATCTTTTTTCCTTACCAAAATTTTTTCGTATCCATTTTTTTTTTGTTCCAATTTTTTTTTCGTAACCAAATGTTTGTTTTGGCATAATTTTTTCGTTCCCAAAATGTTTGTACCAAATTTTTTTTTTGTACCCACATACACAATTGTGATGATGTAGATCAACTTAAATTGATGCTTTTATATATCCATCCTCTTCAAAAGCATCGTCACACCAGTACTGTCAGTACTTTGATTTGGGGGGGGGGGGGGGGCATGGGGGATGGTTTGGGTGGAGTCTATTGTAGTATGTCAGGTAAGAGTTGTTTTGTCAAAGTATCAATTAAATCTGATCACAAATAACGAAGTCATGGCAATTTTAGCAAAATTTAATTATTTGACCTTGAGTCAAGGTCATTCAAAGGTCAAGGTAAAATTCAACTTGCCAGGTACAGTACCCTCATGATAGTATGAAAGTATTTGAAGTTTGAAAGCAATAGCCTTGATACTTTAGAAGTAAAGTGGATGTAAACACAAAATTTAACCATATATTCAAAGATACTAAGTCAAAAAAGGGTCATAATTCCGTCAAAATGACAACCAGAGTTATGCAACTTGTCCTGTACAGTCCCCTTATGATAGTTTGCGAGTATTCCAAGTCTGAAAGCAATAGCTATGATACTTTAGGAGTAAAGTGGACCAAAACACAAAACTTAACGAAATTTTCAATTTTCTAAGTTTAAAGGGGCCATAATTATGTCAAAATGCCAGTCAGAGTTACATAACTTTGCCTGCACAGTCCCCTTGTGAAAGTTAGTAAGTGTCGCAATTATGAAAGCAATAGCTTTGATACTTTAGGAATAAAGTGGACCTACCTGTAAACACAAAACTTAACCAAATTTTCAATTTTCTAAGTATAAAAACTTAAAGGGCACATAATTCTGTCAAAATGCACGCCAGCGTTATCTAACTTTGCCTGCCCAGTCCCCTCATGATAGTAAGTAAGTGTGCCAAGTTTGAATGCAATAGCTTTGATACTTTATGAGAAAAGTGGACCTAAACACAAAACTTAACCGTACGCAAACGCCAAGGTGAATTTATGACAATAGCTAAATTTTTTTTCAAAAGATAGATGAGCTAAAAAGTGCATTCCAGATTTTTACTAAATCAAGATCAAAAACCTATACAGCATAGAGATTTTTCACTCAGAACTTACAATTATATTTGAGTGCGGCTTGTTGATTTTTGTTTCCTGATCACTCTCACCAGTCATCAAGCCAGGCAAGTCAGGTGGTCCTGAAAACACAACATACACATCTCATAATCGAGGCTTTGGAAATATAAACTATTTAATTGTCCATGGAGAAGTTTAATTCAAGAATCTACTTGTCAAAAAGAACAGTAAAGACAGTAATATGTTTTTTAACCAAGACCTTCACTATTAGTCACTATTTCATCATATAAGAATATAATACCATTATATTAATTGAAAGTTTGATCTGTTCACACTCTGACTTGTACTTTTTAACGGACATGTTGACAATAAAATTTAAGTACAAACTTTTGGCACAACAGTGGCTTATCTGTGTAAATATAGTGTTACCTATCGCACTTGTTATACAAGATAAATTTGAATATCATAATTACTTCATACTACAATACATACATACTACTAATAATACAAAATGAATCTTCATTATTGTGCAGCGATAGTATCTATTTATTTAAGTAATTGCTAATAAGAATAATACATTCATCATTATATTAACTCTTTCAGTGCGGGAACCGAATTTTTAAGGCCTGTGCAAACAGTTTGGATCCAGATGAGACGCCACAGAACGTGGCGTCTCATCAAGATCCAAACTGTTTGCTATTCTGATAGTATTCTTTGAAAAAAATCGAAGAAAATGCTAATTTTAGAAATTGAGCAGACAACATTTTAGCAGACGACAAATTTCCCAGCATGTAAAGGGTTAAACATTGCATAAGTTTCCTAATTTCTGATTGCTTTTTTTGTCCGAACAAAATTAGACAATTAAGCTCACAAAGATAAAGAAGAACATATTTATGGGATTTAGATAATGTAGTTAATGATCATTACGGTTAAAATTATGTGATTAAATATGAGATGTCTATATGTCTCTAAATGCAGAAGACGTTTATCACAAATGCATGTTATATTAATATTTTTGTCAAAAAATACACAATGTCAATATATTACATTATTAAGTATTAGTATAAGTCTGCTTAATTGGTACATTTCATACCAAAAGATTTTTTATCTTTGTTCAGTTATATAACTACTGTGTAAATGTGAATGTAAAATATTAAAAAGTAAGAAAGTTATATGAGTTTGATTATTATAATTATTATTTCTAAGAATGATCAAAATTAATTTGGCAGTGAAAGTCCAACAGTCAAATACAAATTGTCAAGTAAAGAATTACCACAGCCCTGTAAAGGTTCTAATTATTTCATCCAGTAAGTGGGTATTACAGTGACATTCACATTTCTATACTCAATGTGATGCTCATAAATAACATTATGAGAAATAAGAAAGTAATGACATTATTTATTTTACTGATAATATAACACAACAAAACAATATAATTCACATTAACATACCTAAATACATCTTTCTTGGTTTGCCAGAAAAATTGCATTGACAATTTTACAAATGATAAAAACCTCTTATACAAAATTAATTAAAAGTTAACTACTAAAATAAAATTATATCCTACAACACTTTATTATTTCCTGTTCAAACAATATATATTATTAAATAATCTTAGCACTAATTTTAAGAAAGAAATAGTTTTATAGAAGATCAAAGGTAATTTTCTTTTCCATCCAGCATAAGGTATATACCAACATAAGGTGTGAAATAATAGGGAAATGTGTGAACAAACACATCAGCCACTACAGCTGATTACATATCACTTAAATTAATTAGCCATTAATTAGTTAGTGCCAACTAAGGCATCACAGGTAATCACTCAAACAGCAATCACAAGACTGATTGAGCAATCTGCCAGTTCAAAGCAAGGAGGTTCTATGCCTGAGCTTGGGTTAAGGGCTGGTGATAGACCTTGTGTCAGAAATCACTACCAGGGTGACACTAGAAACAACACTGGGTATAAAATGTTGGTCTAGATTTCATTAATCATTATTCCAGCTTATTAAACCTTCGTTATAAGTCTTATTAAGCATTTGTGAAAAAAAATCAGGAATTCAGATAGTAAGTATCAATATTAAAAAAGCTTTTATAATGTTGCATCAAAGTGGGACTTATAGCATTTTGAATACTTGGCTATTAGACACTTATGCACCATGCCTGATGGAATTTGGTACAAACTGTGTGCTTGTCTATAATTACAACAAGCACAGGATGGGGACATTTACTATCCTTAACAAAACATGAAAAACATTTAAACAATAACAACATTTTGGAGCCTGATACAATTTATGTTCTGTTCTGATCTCTTAAATAATTTATGTGCTTGCCTGGTATCCAACTAACACTAGTATGTGCTAGGATCCGATGACAATTATCATCAATGCAACTAAAGGAAGAAAATAAACAAAGTTTTTTTTGCATCTTTGAGGCTGGTACAATTTATGGGATTGTGTGTTATTCAACTACCATGAGCCTTAGAATGCAAGGATCCATTTGTCCTCTTGGAGCCTAGTATGTGTGTGTTTTGTGCTTGTGTGTTTTTCAACTAGCACTAGCCTGTGATAGGATCTAAGGACAATTATCAACAATTTGTAAAACTGAATAAAAACCATAAAACAAGAAAGGTTGTTGCCTATTGGAGCCTGGTACAAGTCAAGTGCTTGTGTGTAGTTCAACTAGCACTAGCCTGTGCTAGGATCGAAGGACAATCATCAACACAGTTTTTAAGGAAGGAGAACCATTTAACAAGAAGAGGTATTGCCTCTTGGAGCCTGGTACAAGTCAAGTGCTAGTGTGTTATTCAACTAGCACTAGCCTGTGCTAGGATCTAAGGACAATCATCAACACAGTTTATTGAAGAAGGAAAACCATTTAACAAGAAGAGTTGATGCTTCTTGGAGCCTGGTACAAGTTTTGTGCTCGTGTGTTATTCAACTAGCACTAGTCTGTGCTAGGATCTAAGGACAATTATCAACAAAGTTTATTGAAGAAGGAGAACCATTTAACAAGAAGAGGTATTGCATCTTGGAGCCTGGTACAAGTCAAGTGCTAGTGTGTTATTCAACTAGCACTAGCCTGTGCTAGGATCTAAGGACAATTATCAACAAAGTTTATTGAAGAAGGAGAACCATTTAACAAGAAGAGGTATTGTCTCTTGGAGCCTGGTACAAGTTTTGTGCTCGTGTGTTATTCAACTATTACTAGCCTGTGCTAGGATCTAAGGACAATTATCAACAAAGTTTATTGAAGAAGGAGAACCATTTAACAAGAGGTATTGCCTCTTGAAGCCTGGTACAAGTTTTGTGCTTGTGTGTTATTCAACTAGCACTAGACTGTGCTTGGATCTAAGGACAATTATCAACACAGTTTTAAGGAAGACAAAACATTTAACAAGAAGAGGTATTGCCTCTATGAGCCTGGTACAAGTTATGTGCTTGTGTGTTATTCAACTAGCACTAGCCTGTGCTAGGACCTAAGGACAATTATCAACACAGTTGATTAAAGAAGGAAAACCATTAAATAAAAAGAGTTATTGCTTATTGTAGCCTAGTTCAAGTTTTGTCCTCTTTTGTAATTCAATTAGCAATAGTCTGTGCTAGGATCTAAGGACAACTATCAACAATGTGTACAGATGAATAAAAACCATTAAAGCGAGATTTTTCGATTTTTTTGTATGTGTTAAATTGTAATTTTTTGATAAAATATGTTACAAAAACACAAAAAAGGCAAGAAAAATTATACATTGAAGAAGAATTTCATAAAATGCAGCAAAGACGAATTAGCCCCACCCCCCCCTGAGCCGATTGTGACAAAGATATTTCGTACATATTTTGCAACAATTACCGAAGCATTCTTCTATTTTTTTAGTGCTCGTGTGTCGTATGAACAGATATCGTTGCAGGAATTTAAAATGAACCATTAAACTAAATTTTTATTCAAATCGTACATGCATGATTTACATGCTGGGGAATTCGACTGTACAAACATTTTCGATATCAGAATTAAATATCTGGCTTATTTCGCATTTTTCGACACATGTTCTTCTTAACTTTTATTTTAATTTATATTAAAATATAGGTTTAATAAGTTTTTTTACACATTTAACATAAATTAAGAAATATTTGAATAAATCGTATACTCTCACTTTAATCAAGAAAAGTTATTGCTTATTGGAGCCCGGTACAAGTTTTGTGCTTGTGTGTTATTCAACTAGCACTAGTCTGTGCTAGGATCTAAGGACAATCATCAACACAGTTTATTGAAGAAGGAGAACCATTTAACAAGAAGAGGTTTTGCCTCTTGGAGCCTGGTACAAGTTTTGTGCTTGTGTGTTATTCAACTAGCACTAGTCTGTGCTAGGATCTAAGCACAATTATCAACACAGTTTTTAAGGAAGGAGAACCATTTAACAAGAAGAGGTATTGCCTCTTGAAGCCTGGTACAAGTTTTGTGCTCGTGTGTTATTCAACTAGCACTAGCCTGTGCTAGGATCTAAGGACAATTATCAACACAGTTTTTAAGAAAGGAGAACCATTTAACAAGAAGAGGTATTGCCTCTTGGAGCCTGGTACAAGTATGTGCTCATGTGTTATTCAACTAGCACTAGCCTGTGCTAGGACCTAAGGACAATTATCAACACAGTTTTAAGGAGGAAGAACCATTTTACAAGAGTTATTGCCTCTATGAGCCTGGTACAAGTTTTGTGCTTGTGTGTTATTCAACTAGCACTAGCCTGTGCTAGGATCTAAGGACAATTATCAACAAAGTTTATTGAAGAAGGAGAACCATTTAACAAGAAGAGGTATTCCCTCTTGGAGCCTGGTACAAGTTTTGTGCTCATGTGTTATTCAACTAGCACTAGCCTGTGCTAGGATCTAAGGACAATTATCAACAAAGTTCATTGAAGAAGGAGAACCATTAAACAAGAGGTATTGCCTTTTGGAACCTGGTACAAGTTTTGTGACAGTGTGTTATTCAACTAGCACTAGACTGTGCTAGGATCTAAGGACAATTATCAACACAGTTTTAAGGAAGAAAAACCATTTAACAAGAAGAGGTATTTCCTCTATGAGCCTGGTACAAGTTTTGTGCTCGTGTGTTATTCAACTAGCACTAGACTGTGCTAGGATCTAAGGACAATTATCAACACAGTTTTAAGGAAGAAGAACCATTTAACAAGAAGAGTTATTGCCTCTATGAGCCTGGTACAAGTCAAGTGCTTGTGTGTTATTCAACTAGCACTAGTCTTTGCTAGGATCTAAGGACAATTATCAACACTGTTTTTAAGGAAGGAGAACCATTTAACAAGAAGAGGTATTGCCTCTTGGAGCCTGGTACAAGTCAAGTGCTTGTGTGTTATTCAACTAGCACTAGCCTGTGCTAGGATCTAAGAACAATTATCAACACTGTTTTTAAGGAAGGAGAACCATTTAACAAGAAGAGGTATTGCCTCTTGGAGCCTGGTACAAGTTATGTGCTTGTGTGTTATTCAACTAGCACTAGCCTGAGCTAGGACCTAAGGACAATTATCAACACAGTTGATTTAGGAAGGAAAACCATTAAATAATAAAAGTTATTGCTTATTGTAGCCTGGTTCAAGTTTTGTGCTCTTGTGTAATTCAACTAGCAATAATCTGTGCTAGGATCTAAGGACAACTATCAACAATGTGTACAGAGGAATAAAAACCATTAAAGCGAGATTATGCGATTTTTTTGTATGTGTTAAATTGTAATTTTTTGATAAAATATGTTACAAAAACACAAAATAGGCAAGAAAAATTATACATTGAAGACGAATTTCATAAAATGCAGCAAAGACAAATTAGCCCCCCCCCCCCAAGCCGATTGTGACAAAGATATTTCGTACATATTTTCCAACAATTACCGAAGCATTCTTTTATTTCGTTAGTGCTCGTGTGTCGTATGAACAGATATCGTTGCAGGAATTTAAAAGGAACCATTAAACTAAATTTTGATTCAAATCGTACATGCATGATTTACATGCTGGCTAATTCGACTGTACAAACATTTTCGATATCAAAAATAAATATCTGGCTTATTTCGCATTTTTCGACACATGTTCTTCTTAACTTTTGTTTTAATTTATATTAAAATATAGATTTAATAAGTTTTTTTACACATTTTATATAAATTAATAAATATTTGACAAAATCGTATAATCTCGCTTTAACCAAGAAAACTTATTGCTTATTGGAGCCTGGTACAAGTTTTGTGCTTGTGTGTTATTCAACTAGCACTAGCCTGTGCTAGGATCTAAGGACAATCATCAACACAGTTTATTGAAGAAGGAGAACCATTTAACAAGAAGAGGTATTGCCTCTTGGAGCCTGGTACAAGTTTTGTGCTTGTGTGTTATTCAACTAGCACTAGCCTGTGCTAGGATCTAAGGACAATTATCAACACAGTTTTTAAGAAAGGAGAACCATTTAACAAGAAGAGGTATTGCCTCTTGGAGCCTGGTACAAGTTTGTGCTTGTGTGTTATTCAACTAGCACTAGCCTGTGCTAGGACCTAAGGACAATTTTCAACACAGTTTTAAGGAGGAAGAACCATTTTACAAGAGTTATTGCCTCTATGAGCCTGATACAAGTTTTGTGATTGTGTGTTATTCAACTAGCACTAGCCTGTGCTAGGATCTAAGGACAATTATCAACACAGTTTTTAAGGAAGGAGAACCATTTAACAAGAAGAGGTATTGCCTCTTGGAGCCTGGTACAAGTTTTGTGCTTGTGTGTTATTCAACTAGCACTAGTCTGTGCTAGGATCTAAGGACAATTATCAACAAAGTTTATTGAAGAAGGAGAACCATTTAACAAGAAGAGGTATTGCCTCTTGGAGCCTGGTACTAGTTTTGTGCTTGTGTGTTATTCAACTAGCACTAGCCTGTTCTAGGATCTAAGGACGATTATCACACAGTTTATTGAAGAAGGAGAACCATTTAACAAGAAGAGGTATTGCCTTTTGGAGCCTGGTACAAGTTTTGTGCTTGTGTGTTATTCAACTAGCACTAGTCTGTGCTAGGATATAAGGACAATAATCAACACAGTTTTTAAGGAAGGAGAACCATTTAACAAGAAGAGGTTTTGCCTCTTGGAGCCTGGTACAAGTTTTGTGCTTGTGTGTTATTCAACTAGCACTAGCCTGTGCTAGGATCTAAGGACAATTATCAACAAAGTTTATTGAAGAAGGAGAACCATTTAACAAGAAGAGGTATTGCCTCTTGAAGCCTGGTACAAGTTTTGTGCTTGTGTGTTATTCAACTAGCACTAGCCTGTGCTAGGATCTAAGGACAATTATCAATAAAGTTTATTAAAGAAGGAGAACCATTTAACGAGAAGAAGTAATGCCTCTTGGAGCCTGGTACAAGTTTTGTGCTTGTGTGTTATTTAACTAGCACTAGCCTGTGCAAGGACCTAAGCACAATTATCAACACAGTTTTTAAGGAAGGAGAACCATTTAACAAGAAGAGGTATTGCCTCTTGGAGCCTGGTACAAGTTATGTGATTGTGTGTTATTCAACTAGCACTATCCTGTGCTAGGACCTAAGGACAATTATCAACACAGTTTTTTAAGGAAGGAGAACCATTTAACAAGAAGAGGTATTGCCTCTTGGAGCCTGGTACAAGTTTTGTGCTTGTGTGTTATTCAACTAGCACTATCCTGTGCTAGGACCTAAGGACAATTATCAACACAGTTTTTAAGGAAGGAGAACCATTTAACAAGAAGAGGTATTGCCTCTTGGAGCCTGGTACAAGTTTTGTGCTCGTGTGTTATTCAACTAGCACTAGCCTGTGCTAAGACCTAAGGACAATTATCAACAAAGTTTATTGAAGAAGGAGAACCATTTAACAAGAAGAGGTATTGCCTCTTAGAGCCTGGTACAAATTTTGTGCTCGTGTGTTTGTCAACTAGCACTAGCCTGTGCTAGGACCTAAGGACAATTATCAACAATGAGCAAAAAGAAATAAAAACTATTAACCAAGAAAAGTTATTGCATTTGGAGCCTGGTACTAGTTTTGTGCTTGTGTGTTATTCAACTAGCACTAGCCTGTTCTAGGACCTAAGGACAATTATCAACAAAGTTTATTGAAGAAGGAGAACCATTTAACAAGAAGAGGAATTGCCTCTTGGAGCCTGGTACAAGTTAAGTGCTCGTGTGTTATTCAACTAGCACTAGCCTGTGCTAGGATCTAAGGACAATTATCAACAAAGTTTATTGAAGAAGGAGAACCATTTAACAAGAAGAGGTATTGCCTCTTGGAGCCTGGTACAAGTTTTGTGCTCGAGTGTTATTCAACTAGCACTAGCCTGTGCTAGGATCTAAGGACAATTATCAACAAAGTTTAATGAAGAAGGAGAACCATTTAACAAGAAGAGGTATTGCCTCTTGGAGCCTGGTACAAGATGTGTGCTCGTGTGTTATTCAACTAGCACTAGACTGTGCTAGGATCTAAGGACAATTATCAACACAGTTTTAAGGAAGAAAAAACATTTAACAAGAAGAGGTATTGCCTCTATGAGCCTGGTACAAGTTGTGTGCTCGTGTGTTATTCAACTAGCACTAGCCTGTGCTAGATCTAAGGACAATTATCAACAATGTGCACAAAGAAATAAAAATATTAACCAAGAAAAGTTATTGCATTTGGAGCCTGGTACAAGTCAAGTGCTTGTGTGTAATTCAACTAGCACTAGCCTGTGCTAGGATCTAAGGACAATTATCAACACAGTTTTTAAGGAAGGAGAACAATTTAACAAGAAGAGGTATTGCCTCTTGGAGCCTGGTACAAGTTAAGTGCTCGTGTGTTATTCAACTAGCACTAGCCTGTGCTAGGATCTAAGGACAATTATCAACAAAGTTTATTGAAGAAGGAGAACCATTTAACAAGAAGAGGTATTGCCTCTTGGAGCCTGGTACAAGTTTTGTGCTCGAGTGTTATTCAACTAGCACTAGCCTGTGCCAAGATCTAAGGACAATTATCACACAGTTTATTGAAGAAGGAGAACCATTTAACAAGAAGAGGTATTGCCTTTTGGAGCCTGGTACAAGTTTTGTGCTCTTGTTTTATTCAACTAGCACTAGCCTGTGCTAGGACCTAAGGACAATTATCAACACAGTTTTAAGGAAGGAGAACCATTAAACAAGAAGAGATATTGCCTATTGAAGCCTGGTACAAGTCAAGTGCTTGTGTGATACTGTGAAACCATTTATTTTCATCAGCACAAAATTTCGTCCTTTTTACAAAAATGACTATTTCGTCAGCACTTAAATTTGTCCATTTCTGGTTTTGAAAATAAAGCGTCCGATTTGTTTGTAATGTTTGTAATACATGTAATACGCGGTTGCGAAAAAATCGTGCTGGGGAAAGAGGGTTGACACTTGAAGGAGGTGGGCCTTGTTTGGCATATGCCAATTAACAAGTCTGTTATGTCAGGTGATAGTAACTGTCCCTTTATATTTTATTTCATTGACACTTTCTTTGTTATGATTAGCGGATAAGTGGGACTGAATAACCATTAACAAGTGTTTTAAACAACAAAGCCAATTGCCAATTAGTCTTTTTCTATTACAATCACGGACAACCAAACACAAATCAATATGTTCTTTATTAATTTGTAATAAAAGCGCAGAATATATTTCAGTCAGGTGTTGATCACACATCGTCATATTTTAATTGCGTTTAATAGTATTGTCTTTTATCCGGATTCGACGCGTGTTGGCTGTATAATCTGCGACACCCCTGAAAAACACAATACACACACTGGGTAATAAAGTTGTTAACAATTAGCGCTAATCAACACTATTATACCTAAACGAAGTCGACGCATTTGATACAGCCTTATTGCATTCGCGTTTTACAGGAAATGTCAGTTGTCAGTACACTGTATAATGTACACCCCTTTGTGTCAAAACCGTATTTAACTTGAGTGTGAATAGTCGACTGTTTCATGTTCTTTGTATCAATACCATCCGGGTATCTGTACTATAAGTAAACAAGTCTAAAAACAAGGTGCGCGCTTCCCCATATGGGTATTCGGACGTTAAAAAAATTGACCTACGGTTTAGCGTTCACGCCGTCGAAAGCTTTTAGCAATATAACTCGTTTGTTTTCACTATTTCTTTACTTGCAAGAAATACTAGTGGCTTATAACTTACCTTGCAATCTTTTTTCTCGCATTTTGCGAGTGTGCGAGTGTTAATTTTGAGCCCTGTGTATATGCGTGGATTACGCTGGATTTAAAATTCCTCATGCCTACGGTAATTCAGTCTTATTTGTTTCAAATAGGCCTTTCAAATATGGGACATGATTGTTCGTTAGGATCTTAAATTCGTCCATCGGTCGAAGGACGAAAAAGACGAAAATTAATGTCTGACGAATAATAATGGTTTCACAGTATTCAACTAGCACTAGCCTGTGCTAGGATCAAGGACAATTATCAACACGGTTTATTTAAAAAGGAGATCCATTTAACAAGAAGAGTAATTGCCTCTGGAAGCCTGGTACTAGTTTTCTTATTGTGTTTTATTCAACTAGCACTAGCCTGTGCTAGGATCTAAGGACAATTATCAACACAGTTTATTGAAGAAGGAGAACCATTTAACAAGAAGAGGCATTGCCTCTTGGAGCCTTTTACAAGTTTTGTGTTTGTGTGTTATCCAACTAGCACTAGCCTGTGCTAGGACCAAAGGACAATTA
The DNA here is from genome assembly GCF_020536995.1 of Dreissena polymorpha. Lineage (NCBI taxonomy): Eukaryota > Metazoa > Mollusca > Bivalvia > Myida > Dreissenidae > Dreissena > Dreissena polymorpha. The sequence goes on from NC_068357.1 coordinate 29,407,669, forward strand.
TCAACACAGTTTTTAAAAGGAAGGAGAACCATTTAACAAGAAGAGGTATTGCCTCATGGAGCCTGGTACAAGTTTTGTGCTTGTGTGTTATTCAACTAGCACTGGTCTAACAAAATCCTATCACAAAAGTTCAGCATGAGCACGTTCAAACTTCAGATGGAAGTTTGAATGGGAGGAAAAGCCTTTCATGGCCCCTACTCACCATGTCTGTTAGGGGTTTCCCTTTTCTGCTGTAGGAAGGGGGTTGGCACAGCCCCTGGAAGTCTGATGGCCCCGGGCATGTCACAAGACCAGTTACTGTGCTCCAAGGGGCTGCCTATTGATTGGCTGCCTACTGCAGGGGTGCCTACTACATGATTGGCAGAGCCATTGATCTCTGGTCTGTAGGTATCCTAGAGGAGAGGAAAAACTCAATAGAGCAGATATATATGAGCTGCACTCAGGGGGTCTGTAGGTATCCTAGAGGAGAGGAAAAACTCAATAGAGCAGATATATATGAGCCGCACTCAGGGGGTCTGTAGGTATCCTAGAGGAGAGGAAAAACTCAATAGAGCAGATATATATATATATGAGCTGCACTCAGGGGGTCTGTAGGTATCCTAGAGGAGAGAAAAAACTCAATAGAGCAGATATATATGAGCTGCACTCAGGGGGTCTGTAGGTATCCTAGAGGAGAGAAAAAACTCAATAGAGCAGATATATATGAGCCGCACTCAGGGGGTCTGTAGGTATCCTAGAGGAGAGAAAAAACTTAATAGAGCAGATCTATATTATGCACTCTGAGAAAAGTGGCCTTTTGCATGCGCTTAAAGTGACGTCTCAGATAAGCCCGTTCTGTCCAAACAGTCTGGAGGGAAATTAATTTCTACCTAGACTGAATTCTCGTTCACAAGAGACTTTCTTGAAACAAAAATGTCCATAAAAATGGAAAGCGTTGTCCCTGATAAGCCTGTGGAGTCTGCACCGGCCAATCTTGGACCATACTTTATGCACAAGCATTTAGCCTATATACACTAGTTTTCCCACGAATGAAGCCCATAGATATTTTTACTTCTGAAATGTTAGAAGGAAGTCATTACGCACTTCATAAGTGTTCAGGTTATAGGTACACTCTTCGAAAGATTTAAGCTGGTAAATTAACATGCAAAAAAATACAATTAAGGTTAAAAAAAATGTACTACTATAATAATGATACTGTAGCATAGCCATTTGAACACTTTAAAAAAATCTTATCAGGTTATGATATTTTAACCCTTTCCCCCATAACAAGCAAAGTGAAAATGGCTTTTGCAACCAGCATAAAACCCAAACAGCCTGCATGTAACTGGCAGTCTGTTCAGGTTTTATGCTGTTTGCTGCTCATCAGTATTTAAGGGTTGGAAATGAAGCCTTTAAAACTTGAATCTAGTAAGAAATGTCTTTAATTAAATTTAACTGTCCTAAGGGATTATATATAGATAAAAATACGCATCTAAGTGGAAAATGGTTAAGTAACTGATGATGAGGTTCTATTATTAACAGCAGGAAGTAGAGCTTTGTCACAGAGTTGACGTATACCCCCATGTGCCGCATTGACACAGACTATTTTGCATGCTGTCTTCACAAAACAAGAGAAGCTAATTTATGGCGATTTTTAAGAATTATTATGCCATTATCATTTATGGCCATTTTTGACCTTTGAACTCTAAGTGTGACCTTGACCTTTGAGATATTGATATTCTTTCGTGCAACATACCGTCCAATGATGGTGAACAAATGATTTTAAAATCTCACAAAGAACAACATAGATATGGCCCGGACAAGCACATTTATGGCCTTTTTTGACCTTTGAACTCAAAGTGTGACCTTGACCTTGTAGATATCAATGTAATTCTTTCGCGTGACACACCATCCAATGATGGTGAACAAATATGCCAAATGATTTCAAAAATCTCACAATGAACGACATAGTTATGGCCCAGACATTAGCTCATTTATGGCCATTTTTGACCTTTGAGCTCAAAGTGTCACCTTGACCTTGGAGATATCGACCTAATTCTTTCGCGCGACACACCGTCCAATAATGGTGAACAAATGTGCCAAATGATTTTAAAATCACACAATGAACGACATAGTTATTGCCCGGACAAGCTCATGTATGGCCATTTTTGACCTTTGAACTCAAAGTGTGACCTTGACCTTGGAGATATCGACATTATGTTTTTGTGAGACACACCGTCCAATGATGGTGAACAAATCTGCCAAATGATTTTAAAATCTCATTATAAATGACAAAGTTATGGCCCGGACAAGCTCATTTATGGCCATTTTTGACCTTTAAACTCAAAGTGTGACCTTGACCTTTGAGATATCGACGTAATTCTTTCACGCGACACACCGTCCAATGATGGTGAACAATTGTGCCTAATGATTTTAAAATCTCACAATGAACAACTTAGTTATGGCCCTGACAAGCTTTCGGGACAGACCGCCAGACAGACCGACGGACAGACTGACCGACAAAGTGAGTCCTATAAAATGTACACACAATTGCTGAAAAAAGTAAATGTACACCTAAAATTCACATATTAATCTTTAATACCAGTAAAAATTGTATTTTCACACTTATTCTTTAAGCTGAAACAATTGATGACAATGACTCGATTCATTTTTTGGCAACAGCATTTTAAGCATTTTTTATGTAATCCATTTAAAAGACAGTTAAAAATCTTTCTCCATTTATAATTGGTGCCAACTTTGATAAAACTGTAAATGTTTCAGAAAGATCTAAATGTTTCAGAAAGATTTCAAGCAAGTTTATAATTTGTACACAACATCTCTGTTGCTTATTGGACAAAAAACGTGTACACATTAAAATGAGTTCTTAATGAACGAATAATTACATAACAATCTTCAATTATTATCAATTTTTACTTTTGCTTGTTTGGGCAATGTTCATTGGTTGTCCTCTTCAAAAACTGCATGAAATAATAAATGATTGGTATACACTTACATTAATTTGATTTATTGGCTTTAATTCTTTAGTGTCCATGTATTAAAAACAGTGTAAGGTCTATGTAAAAGACAGGAAGAGCCTTACCTTAAAATGGTTTCTTATATTTCCCACCAAATGCAAGATAATTTTCAGATGACCACCTTCAATTTCTGAAAGAGAAAAATACATTTAAACAACTTGTATGTAAAGGCAATCTATTAAAATGTAAGTCAAAGGATGAGAGCTTATAATGTGGAAATTAAATTGATTTCACAAGAAAACTGCAATACAGTGCAGCCAAGAAATTTAACTCAACATACTATTGATTACTGTGTGAGTAAAAGGATGAAGTCAGGACTAGATATTGATTATACAATAAAACCATGGCATGATGAGATAAATTTAGCATTACTAGTTAATCTTTAAAGATGGAACAATGTACAACATGCTTTCTAACAACCTGAGTACCTTTAATGATTGTGTAATGGCAAAAACATGAAGGAAGATCTTTTGAAAACAGTCAAAACAATAATCATCATAACTCTCCTCCTCCTCCGCATCATTATTATCATCATCATCATCATCATCATCGTCATCATCATCGTCATCATCATCAGCAGCAGCAAAACCATTACATCATCACTCCCATCATCATTACTACCACCAACACAATTATCATCATTACTGCAATTTTGGCAAATAGGAAAATGTATCAGTGTTGGGCCTGTATAAAAAAAAATGCACGCACAATCCTGACACTGACGATAATTTGTGTAATGAAATCCTAGAAAGAGGACATTTCCATGGTGAAATCTTCAAATTGTGAGTTTGTCGAATTATAATTGCTGGGTACTTGAATTAACTGCACATACCCATAAAAATGTTCTTTCACATTTTGCACTAAAGTTCTTAATATCTAACAAAGAACAAACACTCCAATTTGTTATTGTTACTTGAACATAACAATATCATCATGTCATAACACTAAAACCACAACAACTGAGAATTTTATGACTGCCCCAGACATGTTTTGACACTAGATCAGCTGATCTAAAAAAGTTACAAAATTAATGTCATTTTGTTCATTTTTTTAAATAATGTGTAAAAAAGTATATTCAAACAAACACATGTCAACTAATTAAAAGAAATGCATTTCTTAAGCATACAATTAAAAACTACAATTACAACAGAAATGGTTTGATTGGTTTAACCTCATATAATTTAATCAAGCAAGGCTCTCATGGTTATACCCAACTAATTGCTTTTATATTTCACTTGCTAACAAACTGATTTTTTAACAAAACTAATGCAACTTTTCTTTGTTTTTGTTTTTTTACGGATGGCAGTAAAAAGTTTAGCATTTTTTCTCAACGTGCTCTTCACTGTTGCATTGTAAAGGTAGATAGAAAATTGCTGCATCATCATCAACATCATCGTAAATACCATCAGCAGCACCAGCAGTAGCAATTTCTGTCTTACCAGCAGGTTCCAGACCAGAGATATCAACACCCCGCCTACAGAGGAACTTGAGGCAGTGGAGAATGTTGCGAACTCTCTCCTCCTTGGTCTGTGGATTAATCTTCACACAACTCAAGGAAACTCCACCTGAAAGCAGGGCATCATACACTGACAATGCATGCACAGATCACACAGGCTAATCAGGGACAACTCCTTCAACCTAGACTGGATTTGTGTTTAGAAGAGACTTTCTTTAAATGAAAAATACCATAAAAGCGGAAAGTTAAATTTTGTCCGTGATTAGCCTGTGTTGACTGTACAGGCTGATCTTGGCCAATACTTTACCCACATACATTAAGCCAAGTTTTCCAAGAACCAGGTTCAGTATATATCTGCAGGGATCATATTTTCCCGCAACATCAATCGGTCTGGATTTAAATGGGGAAAAAGTGTCCGAAAATGTATAACCGAAATCATGACAAATTACGTTAAAATATAAAACATTGATTTTGCCATTGATGAAGGTGGTATAATAAATGTTGAAATTTAATTCCCTTAGGCATTTTTTTAAACGGAACATACAAGTTTTCTCATTTGGTTCTATCATTTGCTATTTTATTGTTGTTTCGTGTGCTGTTTTATCTGACTTTTCATCGCTGTCAATATTATCAATCTGTCATTCTGTGTGATTTGAAATCACGCGTCTAAACTTCCAGTCGTGGTTATTCAACAACAAACAATAAAGTAAAAGAATTATTTTGATTCTATCACGTTTTTTACTAAAGATTCATACAATGTATATTATTTTTCTTGTGTACTATTTTATATGAGTGTCCGCCCATAAAAATAACTTTCGGCTGTTCTGTTGATCAAATCCGCGACTTTCATTCATTTATTGCCGGATTATTACGCTGGTGGAAAATGTATCGGCATGATTTGTTTATAGTTACAGAGCGTGCTTTCAGGTCCGCATATCATTATTGCAGAATATCCGATTTTCTTCTTTGTTTATATGAAAGTTTACTGTTTCATGCATGAAATGCACAATGTCCATGTGGATAACATCAGGGTTTTCATCTCACAAGTAACTGTCAACAACTTTATCGTGGACAAGTACACATTACAGACCGATAAATTAGTGTGCTAGGTATAAGCCATTGAAATTATCGATTGATATTGACACGGGGTTATACACGCATGACTAATACACAACCGCGCGAATCTTCGCTGCTTGGGGTCATAGTCCGCCTTATCACACCTAATCGAGATAAGAATGTAAATAGGGTGTGTTAGCATGTGCACTGTGTAATCCATTTCATGACATTGGAATTTTAGCAAACAGAATCGGACCGACTGTTTGGGATTTTCAATCGGTCTTTCATGACCCCAATCGGTCTAGGACCGACAAAACCGAAAAAAATATGATCCCTGTATATCTGTCATATAAAATCTATAGTTTGCTTAGTATATATACATCTAAAATGTGCAGTTTAAACTGTCTAATTACAAAGATTCAAAACTAACAGCATAATTAACAGTTAATTATTATTTTCAAATCTTATATAATTATTTTTCTGAAAAACTGCAATATTTTTTTATTCACCATTTGGGAATGTGTCTGGGTCCCTTTGGATTTGGAAAATTGCTGCGTTTTGACTAAAATCGGGAAATTTAAGTGTTGTCGTTGTTTTGCTAACAATTTTAAATGCTTCAAAATTTAGAATAAAAGTATTTTCAAGGTTCAACTACAGCTGGATGATAACTAAATTATAAGATCTAAAAAAAATATTTTTAAGGATATCTTCAATTGGTAATATTCAGGTCCCATTTTGGAAAAATATATACTTTTTTCCATTGGGAATGGGGCCAAATACCAGCCCCCTGTTTGAACGAAAGAAAAAAACATGAAATGTACGCTGAGGTAATGGGGCCAAATACCAGCCCCATGCTTGAACAAAAGAAAAAACATGAAATGTACGCTGAGGTAATGCTTATTTAGATGGTAGTTTATCTTACCTCATACAAAATACTTTTTTTTTCAAATTCCGACTGTGCATTTATCCATATTAGGTCAGCACCTTTTCATTTTCACGTAAGTACAATTAATTATGTCAAGGAAGTAAACAAAACAAGTTTTTAATACATTACAGCTAACTTTCCTCCCATTATTATGATGATGCTGGAGAAAGAAAGGTTCTCGCTAAGATAAATTTGTTTCACATCTTCTTACCCCCACTTCACGTTATTATAGAGGGCAGTAATGTTAAATTTGACTCTAACTATGTTCTCACACAATATTCATTTACTGACCAAGTATCACACTGTACGGAGTCAGTAAGAAAATGTGTAACTAATAAAAATTTTTGCTAACCATAATAATTTGGTTTGCTAAAAGAGCAATAATGAATTCCAATTACATTTATAGAATAAAATCATTAAAAACTTACAAATAATTACTTAAAAAACAAACATTTTTGTTTCATCATACATACCTATTATTTCCAGTAAAGTAGGTAGAATGTAGCCGTCGCCTATACTGGTGCGCAGGTCAGTTATAAGAGGTAGACGATGACCTAACAGTATTTCATTCACCCAGTCAGTATAATCCTGAAATCAAACAATAACTCTGGTTAAAGTGACATGCACTGTGGGGTATAATGCTGACCCTAGGGATCATTTTCTTCCAATGGTGGATCTCCACTCTTGCACTTTCTGAAGTACTAGTGGTCTTAGTAAAAAAGTAGGTCAATGTCAGGGTCAGAATCAGGCCAGTAGACAAAGTTGTGATGAAAGGGTTCAAAAACATTATCCATGAAAAGTAACGAAGCTTTTTAGAAATCATATAATATATATACAAGTCATTTAATGTAAACTTCATACAAAGGAACGGAGGGAAGAACAGATGGATAAAAACAGGCGAAACACTATTAATGCCTATCCCAAACAAATACAATTTAAATTTGCGCTTGACAATTTTGTATTCCTTCTTTGTTTATTTCTATTTCTACTAAATTTTTTGCAAATACTTGTTTGTGGGTCTAATAATAACAGTTTATAACAAATTATCAATTCTTCATTTTGTTCGGAACCTTATTCCAAACTTAGCCTTGAAGTGCCTGTCTAGACTATTATGAACATGTCAACATGTCTGTTAACCTTAACTCAAGTCAAACACTGTTTTCATCTAAACTTAACTTTAACTAAAACAAAACAGCAACTTATCCCTAAAACCAGAACTGCCATTTATCAAATTCCTTATAATATATCCTCCATTCTGGATTGCATATCAAATAACAGAAGATTGGCATGTGCTGTTATTATCTGATAGCAATTACACTTAAAACCCTCACAAATCTATTCAGTGCATTACTTAGGTAAAAAAATAGACCCCCTATGGTGTTATATATCATGACTAAGTTCTCAGTTTAATTATTATACTCCAAAATCAGCAAAAATATAAAAATTGTAAACATGAAAATTTCCTTTCATCATAGATGACATTAATTAATACAGTACTAAAATACTGACATTAAAATAAATTATCTTAAATTTTATCAATTAAACATACCAGTTGGTGGAATGACAAGGAAAACATTATCATGGAACAAATTGCATGGGATCAAATTATGCGCAATATCAGCACTCTAAATTACTCAATTGAGGCCTGATTCCATTTGAGCCGACAAAAATACTCATGAAACTAAATATAGGGTCTCCAATCAGGGACCTAGATTTTGTTCTGTTCAGCTCCATTTAAATCCAGAAAAAGGCCATGTTCTTAAAGGGGCCTTTTCACAGATTTTGGCATGGTTTGAAGTTTGTCATTAAATGCTTTATATTGATAAATGTAAACATTGGTTCTAAAAAGGTCCAGTAAAAAATCAATAAAAAAATAAAAAAAAAGAAAAAACAGGTAACCCTCAGCAGGACTCGAACCACTGACCCTTGGTGTTCTGGAGTAAAAAGTCTGCGTATTAGACCTCTCGGCCATCCTTCCGTATACCATTATAGGTGTATTTTATACTTCATATAACCGATCCTCGTAGTTTCACAAAATATGACGACAACAACAGAACTCTCCAAATTATTAAAGGGATCTTTTCACGCTTTGGTAAATTGACAAAATTGAAAAAAAAATGTTTCAGATTCGCAAATTTTCGTTTTAGTTATGATATTTGTGAGGAAACAGTAATACTGAACATTTACCATGTTCTAATATAGCCATTATATGCATCTTTTGACGATTATAAAACCTAACAAGAGCACCGCCTTGCGGGTGCAGACCGCTCATCTATTTTCTTTTTAAAGGTGAAGGGACTCGCATTTTCAATCACAAAGAAGGGAGGAGTGGAGTGAAGAGGGGTGTATAGTGTGGGGTTGTGGACATTTATTACATTATCTTCCAAAAAAGCGAAAAAAAAAAAAAAAAAAAATCGGGGGGGGGGGGGGGGGGGGGGGGGTTTGGGTGCGATGGTTGGACGGTATTTCAAACATAACCGTTTAAAAAAAAAATGGGGGAGGGGGGGGTATAGTGTGAGGGTGTGGTGATAATTTGTGAGATGATCTTAAAAAAAAAAAAAAAAAAAAAAAAAAATCAAAAAAAAAAATTGGGGGGGGGGGGGGGGGTGGGGTGGGGGGCTGGGGTGGGGGTATAGTGTGAGGGTGTGGTGGTCATTTGTAAGATGATCTTAAAAAAAAAAAAAAAAAAAAAAAAAAATTAGGGGGGGGGGAGGGGGGGAGGGGGGGGAGGGGGGGGGGAGGGCACGGGGGATGGTTTGGGTGAAGTCTATTGTGGTATGTCAGGTAAGAGTAGTTTCATCAAAGTATCAATCAAATCTAATCATAAATAAAGAAGTTATGGCAATTTTAGCAAAATTTAATAATTTGACCTTGAGAGTCAAGGTCATTCAAAGGTCAAAGTAAAATTCAAGTTGCCAGGTACAGTAACCTCATGATAGCATGTAAGTATTTGAAGTTTGAAAGCAATAGCCTTGATACTTCGAGTGGATCGAAACACAAAATTTAACCATATATTAAAAGTTACTAAGTCAAAAAGGGCCATAATTCCGTAACAATGACAACCAGAGTTATGCAACTTGTCCTTTTACTGTACCCTTATGATAGTTTGTGAGTGTTCCAAGTATGAAAGCAATATCTATGATACTTTAGGGGTAAAGTGGACCAAAACATAAATCTTAACCAAATTTTCAATTTTCTAAGTATAAAGGGCCCATAATTCCGTCCAAATGCCAGTCAGAGTTACATAACTTTGCCTGCACCGTCCCCTTATGATAGTTCATAAATCTTGCAAGTATGAAAGCAATAGCTTTGATACTGTAGGAATAAAGTGGACCTAAACACAAAACTTAATCAAATTTTCAATTTTCTAAGTATAAAAAGGGCACATAATTCTGTCAAAATGCCAGTCAGAGTTACATTACTTTGCCTGCACAGTCCCCTTATGATAGTTAGTAAGTGTTGCAAGTATGAAAGCAATAGCTTTGATGCTTAAGGAATAAAATGGACCTAAACACAAAACTTAACCAAAATTGTCAATTTTCTAAGTATAAAAAGGGCACATAATTCTGTCAAAATGCATGCCAGAGTTATCTAACTTTGCCTGCCCTGTCCCCTCATGATAGTAAGTAAGTGTACCAAGTTTGAATGCAATAGCATTGATACTTACTGAGAAAAGTGGAACTAAACGCAAAACTTAACCAAAATTTTCAATTTTTTAAGTATAAAAAGGGCACATAATTCTGTCAAAATGCACGCCAGAGTTATCTAACTTTGCCTGCCCAGTCCCCTCATGATAGTAAGTAAGTGTACCAAGTTTGAATGCAATAGCATTGATACTTTCTGAGAAAAGTGGACCTAAACGCAAAACTTAACCGGACGCCGACGCCAACGCCAACGCCGACGCCGACGCCAAGGTGATGACAATAGCTCATAATTTTTTTTCAAAAAATAGATGAGCTAAAAATTATAAAGCGTTGCAACGCGAAACGATTGAATAACTTGGAGAGTTCTGTTTTTGTCGTTAAATTTTGTGAAACTACGAAGATTGCTTATATAGGGTATACAATTCGTCAAGTATGTGTACTCGGCGGAATGGCTCAGTAGGCTAAAGCGTTTTTACTTCAGGACTCTGGCAGGACTCCAGGGGTCACTGGTTCGAAACCTGCTCCGGGCAATGTTCTTTTCCTTTTTTAAATTTTATTCTTGATTTTTTACTGGAGCTTTTACGATCCAATGTTTACATATATCAGTATAAAGCATTAAATGAATAAGTTAAAAAATGCAAAAATCTGTGAAAAGGCCCCTTTAATTCGTTTCGCGTTGCAACGCTTTATAATTTTCAGGTTTTTAAATCGTCAAAAGATGCATATAAAGGCTATTTTAGAGCATGGTAAATGTTCAGTATTACGGTTTCCTCACAAATATCATAGCTAAAACGAAAATTTGCGAAAATGAAACAACTTTTTTCAATTTTGTCAATTTTCCAAAACGTGAAAAGGCCCCTTTAAATCTAATAAACTTAATTGAATATGTGACTTCATATAAAGGGACTGAGGATTAAACAATTATGATTGATATCAATAGTTTTGCTAAAGTTATGATTTATGACCTTGGTTTTCATTATCTTTGAAATGATGCTATGGCATAAAAGTCACATAAAATAACAATACCTTGTCACGGAAGGATTTCAATAAGATTGTAATTTTATATTAATTGCATCATTCAACTTATTTATACAATCAAACAATATATACCAGTATCCAGGGATCATATTTTCCCGCAACATCAATCGTTCTGGATATAAATGGGGAAAAAGTACCCGAAAATGTATATCCGAAATCATGACAAATTACGTTAAAATATATACCATTGATTTTGCCATTCATGAAGGTGGTATAAGTCCTTTAGGTAATTTTTTTAAACAGAAGATACAAGTTTTCTCAACATTTGCTATTTCATTGTTGTTTCGTGTGCTGTTTTATCAGACTTTTGTTCATCATTGTCAATATTATTAATATCAGTGTACCGAGGTAAGTCTATACCGATGTTTTAAATCGTTGTCGACTCCATAATAGCTTACAAACATGCACTGAACCAAACAAATGTCTGCGCGTAAGTTGGCTATTGACAGTAACAAAACCAAATAATTAAGAAATAATTTGTGTACGTTATAGTTTGTTGTCAATTAACCCACGGCCGATAGTTTAGATGCTTGGGGGTTAAATCACGAGAGCAAAGCACAAGTGATTTGAAACCATGCATCTAATTTTCCAGTCGTGGGTTATTCAACAACAAACTATAAAGTACACAAATTATTTCCATTCTAACACGGTTTTTACTAAAGATTTATACAATGTATATTATTTTTCTTGTGTACTATTTTATGTGAAGTTCCGCCCATAAAAATAACTTTCGGCTGTTCTGTGGATCAGATCCGCGACTTTCATTCATAATTATATTACCGGATTATTACGCTGGTGGAAAATGTTTCGGCATGTTTTGTTTAGTTACAGCGCGTGCTATCAGTGTATAATTTTCGACCACCCTCATTAATTTCGGAGGCTTCTTTAATCCGCTGTTAACAAGTTTTTGATTCTTGGTCTGACGTGCAATAAGCCGGTCCTGACCGGTTTGGAGACTGCAGCGAATGGTTAATCACACCTAATCGAGATAAGAATGTCATTAGGGTGTGTTAGCATGTGCACATTGTAATCGATTTCATGACATGGGAATTTAAGCAAACAGAATCGGACCGACTGTTTGGGATTTTCAATCGGTCTTTCATGACCCCAATGAGTCTAGGAGCGACAAAACTGACAAAAATATGATCCCTGCAGTAGTATCATAACTATTTCTGATTTAAATATATTTACGAGTTATAACAATACATAAATTATACTATTCCAATTTTAATCAGATAGAGTAAAAACAAGGACAGCGCGCTCGACTATTCTTCGAGTGCTTGACATTATAACGTAAGCCATCATGGGGAAATTGTTCATATTCAATAATTTATTAGACGATCTTTCAAAAATAAAAAAATTAAAACAAATTTAGGGGGGGGGGGGGTTGAGAGGGGGTATAATGTGGGGTCTGGTCAACAAGAATGCAAAATATAAAAGCAATATGTCAAAGGATATAGGAAATATTTGGGGTAGTACGCAAACTTTAACATAGATTTATCAATAATATGCATATTCTAAGTATAAAAGGGGCAATAATTATATCAAAATGCTTGATAGAGTTGTCTGCTCTTGTTTATATGTTGGGGTGATGTTGGTAAACAAGTATGCAAAATATGAAAGCAATATGTCAAGGGACAATGATAATAAATGGGGTAGTACGCAAACTTTAACATTTGTTGCATATTCTAAGTGGAAAAGGGGCCATTATTATGAAAAAATGCTTGATAGAGTTGTCTGCTCTTGTTTATAGGTTGGGTTCATGTTGGTAAACAAGTATGCAAAATATGAAAGCAATATGTCAAGGGACAATGAAAATAATTGGGGTAGTACGAAAACTTTAACATTTGCACGCTAACGCAGACGCTGGCGCTGGGGTGAGTAGGATAGCTCCACTATATATATTTCATATATAATAGTCAAGCTAATAAAGTTCAGCATTGCTCTGAGAAAACAGGGCTAAATGCATGAGTGTAGTGTTGTTCCACATAAGCCTTTGCGCCTGAACAGGCTATTCAGGGACAACACTTTCTGGATTTTTGCTAAGAAGATATTTCCTATATGAATAAAAAACAGGGGACAAAATTGTCACAAAACCAGGTTTTCAATTCGAAAAAAAAGTATGATAAAGGGAGACAACTCAAAGTGAACTGATTGTTTATAATTAACCCCCTTTGTTTCAAAATAAATCTATTTTTAGTTGTTGCGACCTTGACCTTGGAGATATTGACATAATTCTTTCATGGGACACACTGTCCAATGATGGTGAACAAATGTGCCAAAGGATTTAAAAATCTCACAATGAATGACATAGTTATGGCCTGGACAAGCCAAGCTCATTTATGGCCATTTCTGACCTTTGAACTCAAAGTGTTACCTTGACCTTGGAGATATGGACGTAATTCTTTCGCGCGACACACCGTCTAATGATAAAGAACAAATGTGCCAAATTATTTTAAAATCTCACAATGAACAACAAAGTTATGGCCCGGACAAGCTTGTTCTGCCCGCCCGCCCACCCGCCAGCCCGCCCGCCCACCAGCCGACATTCGCCAATCTAATAACCAGTTTTTTCCTTCGGAAAACCTGGTTACAAATACAATATAAAGCAAAGTTAAGTGCCTGAGTAAAAGCAGAGGGAATAATTGCCAGATAGTCAAGATGGCGACATCCATGCGGAGACAGGTATTTTTCGCTTTTTTATACCCTTTATTACTTTTGTTTAATTTTTAAATGACATTCATTTTCCAGCCATGTCAGTAAAAACGTGATAAGTGTTTATTTTGTATTAAATTCTCTTTATATCTCGATTTTACTCCCCGGGAATTTTCTTAGTGGAGCTGTTAGTAGGTCATCCCTCTAAGAAATAAGTAAAAGAGTAAAGTCGAGATATAGAGCAAATATTAATATGAAATAAACACTAGTAACTCTCTTGCTAACATGGCTGAAAAGTGAGCATTATTTAAAATTAATACAAGTAAATAAAACAGCAAAAATAACTGCCTCGGCATGGACGTGGCCATGTTGACTTAATAATGATCGCATGGTTACCCCCTCTGAAAATGCTCGCGCTAATCTTACATGCCACTTTACATACCAGCATTAAGCCCTGTTTTCCCACAACCAGGTTCAGTGTCTACTTGTTGTATAAATCCAACAACTTCACCATAAGTAGCTGTCTTTTCATGTAAAAAATTTAATTAAATTCCTATTTTGTAGCATATAAACTGCCAATAACATTTCAATTTCACTTACTGTGTCGGTATAATATCTGCTTAATTTGACAGCCAAGTGAGGATTTTATTACAGCAATTAACTATTCGATATTTATAACGGCACTTGATGAAATCCTGATATAATGCTCTATAGATTTTAAAATAACAAAAAATTCAAAATCTTTAATTCTGCTAAATGTCAAACAAAGCAAACAAACACAAATTGTTTACATATTTATAAGATTATCAAACATCCTTTTATCCTGTTCAATTTGACTAAGTGGGATTATAAAGGCAGCCCATAAGGTGTGTTGACATTCCATAAGAAATCAATATCCCGCTGAGACATTCAATAATATGAATCCCCCGCCCTGAGTTGGGAGATATATTGATATATGTTTCAGGTCTTCATTATACAGCAGGTGCCTGACTCTGCTGAATACAATTTTTTTTTATTAATATCAGTAGCAGCTGCTGTTTCCATTGTGTTTTTTACTGATGATTGAATATATAAGATCAGTTGTGTTAAGACACAAGCAAATTGTGTGTTACGTAATTTTGGGGTAAAATATGTTTTTACAAGTATTAGGTAATGAGTAAAAAATGAATTAAGCAAGAAACACAGTTTATAACCACTGACCACATCAGAAACATATACATATAAATATCCATTCTTAATGCAAAAGACATTTATAATACATGAAGACATATGTTTAAATAGCAGCATCTGAAACAAAGCAGATTTGGGTGGATAACAAATTCACTGTTTATTTGTTCTGTAAAATAATATAAATAAATAGACAGTTGCTTACCCCTTAGTTGACATAGTAACCATTGTTGGGTTGACATAATATGTTGTATTACCCTATATGCCATATATTGATACAATATTATATTATATACTTATTTCAGTTTTAATTGTGCCATAAACATCTTTTAACATAAGAGCTAAAAATGATAAAGTCTGAAACCTAATACATTTAGAAATATTATCCGACACCTAAACATTATGAGATTTAATTATCTCTTCAAAACTATTCCAAAGGATTCTATTTAAATGGGTCAATAACTAATCATCTCCCAACTAAAGTTTCAATTATATAAAGTGTTGATCCCGACTAAACCCTCAATGACTTAAATTGTAATAGAATATGATCACTGATCTTTGCCAACAGAATGATACATGAGTGTGCCTACCCATAACCCTCATAAAATAGCATTCACTTGGGATAAATCTACCGCATTCAAATATTTGCAATATTAAAATTCCTTATTAGCATGGGAGTGAATGATATTGCATTTCTGTACGTTTGTCCCCAATGAACAACTTAGTTCAAATCTGTTTCATGACACTATCTTTTTTTTTTCTTTTTTTCACTACAATTTGAATTGTGTGAACTGTTCCTATTTAATATTACTTTTGACTTTATAACCACACATGTATTAAACAGGAAATCAAACAGCAGGATTTTCAAACAAAATATTCTATTAAGAATCAATTTATACTTAAAATTGATCTTTTCCCAATCAATTGTGAATGACTAACTCAATTGGTTTTAATTATGTTCCATTGATTAAAAGCCACTAGATAATGATTAACTATTTCCTTGTTTCCAAATCAATGTCAAAAAGTTATATGCTCCTGTTTAAATAACTTTCTCCAATAAATGTATGTTTGTAAAGTGCTGAATTAACAATAAATAACATCACACAGGTAGTTATAAATTGCCACTATACTAATCCCACTGCCGTTAAATGCACTTTTTGACACTGAAGATTTCATCCATTATTTCAGCTTTTAATCTATGAACTTAATTATTAGAATGCATCAACCAATTTCATGGCATTCTTTAGAATTAAATTGTATAATAAAATTAACTTATAATTCAGGTTCTATATTTTAGTACACTTTGACAGGCAGAATGAAAGGTTAGCAATACACAATATATTGTATGTTACAATGCCTTTGGCAAAACTTCAAAGGTAAAACTATTAATATTTAAAAATAGCTGACTCATTGACGAGCCATGCATGTCAAACATGTTGATTTCAATTAAAGATTTGTTAATAGTCTAACTGATGGGTCTAAACTGCTTGTTTTACAGTCAATACAATCAGTAAATCAATAGTTTCAACACATATTAACCCTCTGTCAGTCAAAGTGTTGTAACACATTATGCCTTTGAAAAAGAATATAAAGACTTTTGCAATGATAATATTTCTTTGGCCGACATTCTGGCATCAGTAATGTATTGTTCCAGACTCAGTTGTATTGACATGAAAAGACATAGAGCAACTAACAACTTTAAAAACAAAACAACAGCCTATTCAATATCATGGCAATTAATAGAATGAAGTGAACCAATAATGAACTGAACATGAAAAACAAACTCAAAATGTATGGTTTGATAATTGATTTGAGCCTTGTTCTGAGAAAACTGGGCTTAATGCATGTGCGTAAAGTGTCATCCCAGATTAGCCTGTGCATTCCGCACAGGCTAATCAGGGACAACATTTTCCGCCTTAACTTGATTTTCTGTAAGGAAGGACTAACTTGAAACTAACAAGGGCTGTTTGTAAAACATGCATGCCCCTCATATGGGCTGTCAGTTGTAGTGGCAGCCATTGTGTGAATACGTTATTGTCACTGTGACCTTGACCTTTGACCTAGTGACCTGAAAATCAATAGGGGTCATCTGCAAATCATGATAAATGTACCTATGAAGTTTCATGATCCTAGGCCTAAGTATTCTTGAGTTATCACCCGGAAACCATTTGACTGTTTCGAGTCACTGTGACCTTGACCTTTTACCTAGTGACCTTAAAATCAATAGGGGTCATCTGCCAGTCATGATCAATGTACCTATGAAGTTTCTTGATCCTAGGCAGGTTTTTTTTTGGCCCGATTTTATAGCCGAAATTAGGCTATATTCCCAATCGCAAAAAGAATACTTTTTTCTTAACCAAATTTTCAGTTTTCTAAGTATAAAAAGGGCACATAATTCTGTCAAAATGCACGCCAGAGTTATCTAACCTGCCCAGTCCCCTCATGATAGTAAGTAAATGTACCAAGTTTGAATGCAATAGCTTTGATACTTTATGAGAAAAGTGGACCTAAACACAAAACTTAACCAGACGCCGACGCCAAGGTGGTGACAATAGCTCATAACTTTTTTTTCAAATGACCTTGACCTTTGACTTTGTGACCTGAAAATCAATAGGGGTCATCTGCAAGTCATGATTAATGTACCTATGAAGTTTCATGATCCTAGGCCTAAGCGTTCTTGAGTTATCATCCGGAAACCATTTTACTATTTCGGGTCACCGTGACCTTGACCTTTGACCTAGTGACCTGAAAATTAATAGGGGTCATCTGCGAGTCATGATCAATGTACTTATGAAGTTTCATGATCCTAGGCCTAAGCGTTCTTGAGTTATCATCCGGAAACCATCTGGTGGACAGACTGACATACGGACCGACATGTGCAAAACAATACTTCGAAGGGGGGCATAAAAATACCATAAAAGCGGAAAGTGTCATCCCTGATTAGCCTGTGCAGACTGCACAGGCTATTCTGGGATGACACTTTACGCACATGCATTAAGCCCAATTTTCTCAGAACGCGGCTTATTTAAAGAAAACTATTTAGTCAAGGATATTTTTAACACAATGTTCACACTGACCTGTAAGTCTATAATAAAAAATCTTTCAACACAAATAATTGAAATAAGTTGTAAATAAATAAATGTCTCTGACAACATGAAAAACACATTATGAGCAGCATGTATTTTGATCCCAATTTCAACCATTATTTACAAAAGATATCAAGTGAGCCATGTGCAATCATGAGATACAGAACCTTGTCTGTCAATGTAAACAATCTCATCATGCCATGTTTGAAGGCAGCCAGCTTTTATCTGCCATTTACAACTTAATTTGGATCTCGACCACACTTGAAGGTGCTTCTTATCAAACACCCCATTAAAGTTACACTCATCTCAAGTTGGGGTGAAAGGAATCTGGCTGATTAAGAAACTTCTGTGATAAACGGAGAATTGCAGTGTGATACACTTTGTCAGAAAAAAAGAGTTTGCCTTTGTTATGTTGGGTTCATCAAATGATTTAAAACATGGCTTTTTTCCAGGGCTTGTTTTACCTCTACAGGCTGTGTTTTGAAGAAAAGATAATTCTTTACTGTTATGGGAATATTAAAGTATGAGAAAGAAAAATGGGGAAAAATCTATGTTAGTTGAAAAATGCATGAGGAGGAAGTCTCTTGAATACTCTGGAGCAAGTTGAACATACTTATAGTCAAATGTTTATTTCATAAACAAAAAAAAAGATTCAAATGGCCAACAACAACAACATAAACAAACAACCAGATTTAGAAATTGTACGCTAAAACCTTAAGTTACATCTTAACCTTATGTCACAAAATCCCAGAGATCAAAGATTAACACAGCCTAATCTAAACAGCCTATTTTGTAATAACCCATTGTTTAGCTAGCAGATCAAGTAATTACTAATGCTACCAAAGTGTTATTTAAGGCCCCAGGACCGATTAAGAAGTAATCCTGGCAAAAGTACAGTTATAATGACTCAAGATTTTTACCACGCTGCTGTAATTATAATTTACACAGATTTTGTTTCTATAAGCTCAACTGTGTCATGTTTAAAGCAAAATGAGTGACTTATATACAAACAAGCTATAACAAAAGTTTGGATATAGAACTGAAATTTAACAAAATGTTTAGGTTCATTTTCACAATTATTATAGTGTAAAAGCTTAAATGCTTTAAATTAGTGAACATAATAACTAAGAGAAAACCAGATGGCAAAAAAACCCAGACAAATACAACATGTTGGTATACATACTTTTTATTCCCAAATGTTATTCCAGAAACGTTGAATGAATCTATTAATATGTATGTAAGTTCTATAAGCTGCCAAAAAGTGCAATTTGTATTTAATAAAAAAATTATGATTCCACAATCACAACACAGGGTTTACCATCCACTTTCAATTTAACACAAACTCTTGAATGAAGATATTGATATACACACTAATAAAGGCGATCCTGTATTTGCACTAAGAAAATGAACATAGCAGTATTTACATCTTACACACTGGTCTTTCCTGATTGGGCGGAAACTTTACGGTTTGTTAAAATCTATGAATATTGGATTTACCTGTTATCAGTACTGCATTTTGACAATGTGCCATTACAGCCAATGAACCATTTCCATTAGTTTTCAATTGTACACACAAAGCATGTAAGAGCACGAACCCGTTATCAACCAATCAATTCGCAGATCGCACAGATACAAGTATAGATTTTCAATGCAGGCCTATTGGTAAACAACAATTAAATAAATGGTACACCACTTTAAATGATTCTAAACACTGAAGAAAAGAGTATTGTGTGGCTTTATTGCCTCCAAGTAAGTGGATAATTAACCCAAAGATCTCTTAAATAAACTAAAGATAAAATTGTTGTTAAAAAGTGTTACACGGTCATTAGTTATTAAATAGAGGCTTCTTTTACATGAACACATCATTTCGATTATTTACATACCACTTCATCCTACAGATTAAATAAACTTAAATAGTTTAATCCAGACAAAAAGTTAATCCACATATGCCATCAAATTCACACCATATAATATTAAAGAATTTTTTCTCCAAAAAGTGAACGGAGTGGAATGCTATGTTTAGAATACCACTATGGCTGCCGCTTTTGACATTTTAAAAGTATATGCTGCATGGTGAAGATACTAACAGCTGACTGTTATTAATAAGTCTGGACCATATTCCAGAGCTCCAGATAAGGGTCGTATTTTCGTAATTACGAATTATTTTCACGTCTGTTACGTATTTATTTTAAAATCTTGTCGTACCATTAAGAATTACAAAATCAAGTTACGAATATTATTTTTACATCGGTTCGTATCGATTTTTTTAAGAGAATTTCGCGTATTAAAGATCTTTTCGGTGCATATATAGAATGGTTATCGGGTTTGTTTAACAAAGCGCATTTTTTCCAATAAAAGCGGCGTTTACAGTCTCTCTGTCAAAAAACAATGGCGGCGCCCAGAGAGCATCTTAAAAAACTGCAAAGCGTGCAAAAACACGATTTTAACATATTGTACGCAAAGTGAGCCGAAGTTGAATGTTAAGAAAGACATTATAGAAAAGATCTTATACGATGTTGTATGTTCAGTTGCCGACACAGTCGGAAAAAGCTAAAAAAAAACGCGACATGACGGGTCCAAACTTAAACAAAAAAACATTGAACGAGTGGAAGGGACAATTCCCGGGCTAATCGTTGAAAATATTGTGAAGGGGATACCCGTTTTAAATTGTGAAATATGTAAAAATTCATCGAAGGCATGCAATCTAAGCACAGTTTGGGCATATGAAGGTATTTGAAAAATAAAATTGTATAATACTGAATAGACATAGTTGAACTCGTATAAATAAAGTTGCTAGTATCTTTATTTTGATTTTTTGCATGAAAATAACCATTATTATTTATTTTTAGGTCATTTAGAAAAGTTAAGAATTATTTTTCAAAACTTAGTAGTAACATTAAGAATAAAATTTCAGAGTTAAGAATTATTTTTGAAGATCTGGTAGTAACGTTAAGAATTTCACAAAACCTTATCTGGAGCTCTGATATTCAATATAATGGTGCCATGCTCTGGGAAAACAGGACTTAGTGCATGTACTTTCAAGTATTGTTCCAGATAAGCCAGTGCAATCCTAAACAGGATTTTAAAAATGAAGTGTAAATACTTCCTTAAAAAAAATAAGGCCATAAAAGCAAAAAAGTACCATACTTCACAATATAATAAAATAATTTTGTTTGTTAACTTTGTAATATTTCTTAACTGTGTTGTATTTACTTTATTTATTGAAACTTTCTGATAAATAACAAAATAATTTTATATTGTCTAGTCTGTCTTTATTGATTAAGTAAATTTATAGCATTTTAGTTACTGATAGAAATGATAAGTTCTATGATTATTTGAGCAAGAAAAGTTACTTTTAGGCCACATCAAGCTGATCATTGTTCAATGGAATTTTGAACTATAAAAAATAGGAGTGATCAGGGAGCGCAATAAAAGAAAAAACATACCGGTACTTATTTCATTTTTGCTATAAGACCAGAGGCAGACGAAAAGTGCTAAATGGTAAAACATAACATCCACATTAATTTTACTTTTCTGCAACAACCCATTCAAATATTTTTACTTGCCAAATGATTCATTTAAATACCATCTGATCTTGTTTGTCATTGACGTTTGTTAGTAATTGTAACAAAGTACCCTAAAGTTGTGTTTTTGTCATTTAGTACTTTAAATTATTACTAGAAATGGCGTGGCAGAGGCCGACGCGTATCCCCACGCCGCATGTTTGACCCAGGGGGCACCCCAGGGTTGGTAATGGGGCCATACATAGTTGAGATTGACCGTATTGTCATACGAGATGTTCAGTATCAATTGGAAGTAAATCGGTGAAGAAATGAAGAAGTTAATGTAAAAGAACATCAAACAAGAGATGTGTTTGTCAGAAACACAATGCCCCCTACTGCGCCGCTTTGATTTATTTTTAAAAAAATTACCATTTGGCAGGTTCATTAATTACCTCCCTTTAAAGCTTATAACTTCCCTTGGATTTGTTTTTTTTACCTTTGACCTTGAAGTTTGACCTTGACCTTTCACCACTCAAAATGTGCAGCTCCATGAAATACACATGCATGCCAAATATCAAGTTGCTATCTTCAATATTGCAAAAGTTATGGACAATGTTAAAGTTTATAAAATAAAAAAATGAGTGAAAATCTCTGACCCGGCCCCACCTCAACCCCATAACTTTTGACCCAGGGGTCAGATCAAAATTCCAAATACATGTAGTGCAGGGTCGCACATATGCTCATAGCTACCATGTGTGTAAGTTTCAAGGTTCTAGTGCTTATAGTGTAGGAGGAGATAGTGGCCAGGACGGACGGACAGACGGCGGAGATAACCACAATATTCCCACACTTTTCAAAAGAGTGGGGATAACAATCTGCTTCACAACAACTTTGAAGAAAATGACATTTTTGTTTTAGAAAGGACAAGACAGAGTAATGCTTCCATTATGGATAATTAACAGAAAACAGTCCATTTCGTAAAATGGTCAGGTACTACCAAAATAAAAAGATTTTTTTTTTTTTTCTTAATCTGATGCAAAGCACAAAGGACTATGCGTCCAAAATTAAACAATACAAATATTTTGTATCAATAGATGTGGCCAATCAAGCATACATCTGATCAATTTGATGTGGCCTCATGTTTATTTTCAAATAAGCTGAATCAAAATACGATTGATCACAATCAAAATCCATGAATTTTCTGTTTGATAAATATCCTCAATAAATAATCAGCAATTACTACCTGTATACATGGACAAATAGGAACACCTGGTCTAAATATAAGTCTTCACATCATGCATTATTAATCAGCTATCTAATCAAATTAATTTGTACACTGGTAACAATTTAATTATTTATTGATTTAAAAATAAATGGTGTCTGTCTGATCTCAAACAATCCTGCTCCACCGTGCATATCATAATTTAATGTGGCTGATATTTGAATTTTAGAAAGAAACTGATCTAAGTTTCAAATTGATCTACTTGACTATTTAATGCCAGATTTAATTAATTTATGCTTATTATATCAAACATTTATTTCCAATTTTGAAAACATACCGTATATAACCATTTTATTAGGTCTTAAAAAACAGTTAGGTTTCCTGTAACCCAATGATAGTTCTATTTAATGTAACCCCACCAACACAATTTTTTTACCACTGACCCTCATTCTTTTCCCCCTAAAATTTGTGGGGAAAAAAAAACGCTGTTGTGTTACAACAATAACTTTAGTTTCTAATGTTATTGTTAAAGCGTTTGCTTTTTTTTCATAATTGTTTTGCATTTTCTTTTAAATTCTGACCATTCTTATGGAGTATTCATTGACAAATTGCAAAGTTTTTTTAAGTTCAAGCATATGTGTTTATAAGTTAACTCTGTTTATAATGTCAATATTAGCTGTGTGCATCGCAACAAAAGAATTTTGCGTAAAATGTACCTCTTGTGCAACATTACATTTATTTTCTTAGTTTCCATAACAACATGAAACTAAAAAGAGGGCAGTCTAAATTTTAGTATGTTTACAAGAAATGTACCTAAATGTAGATTTGTGTTACTCAGACTCTAATGAAAGCAAGACTCTATCAAAATAGAGTGATTCTGTCCAAATATCTTACTCTTTATGTTTGGCGTGCTTCTGCTTTAAATTCTTATGGTTGAAATCAAGTATTTTTCATAGTGATGCCAGAAAAAACAATACCTTACATTGTCAAGCAATGCCTAATTAATACTGTTTTATCAAATGGGTCTTCATGGCTAGTAATGGTTATATCAATACAGTCAAATTTTTGTTTTTTTTACATCTATTTCATGTCATATTAAAGATTCGAAGATAAGTTTTATTGATCAAATTTAAATTCAATGTGCGTGCAATAAATTTGAATTAACAAACATCTATTAACATTTTACTATTCATGTTACAAAAACCTTATTATTGCAATAACACAAATTTCATGTAATTGCATCGTTAACATGGAAAAGTGGGCACAAGTTATGCAGAAATCATCTTTGTGGAACCCATCTACACAGGTGTACATCCTTGTAGAGCATATAGCATAGAGATCTTTACTTTTGTTTATAAGTTTGTATATAACTTTATTTCCTCTAAATATGTTAAGAGCTAAACAAATAATCAGACACAAGTTTACAATAGTTATTAAAAAGCATAAGAATAATACGTATACATAGAAAATATCTTTCGCTTTGTCGCCGATTAACACAGTTAATATTGACATTATAAACAGAGTTAACTAATACAGACATATTTTTACAGTATTATCTATAGGCATGGCATTAAATAAATCTCCTAAAGGTAAACAAAACAGAAAACAGTATGCATGTGGTATAAACATTTAACATATAACACCATAGTGCACCAGTACCTAAGGGAATGCGTGAATACGTTTAACGCACATCAACATGTATTTTCAAACCATGAATTAGTTAACATTTGCTCTAAAAAAATATCAGCATCACAGCACTTCAGTAATAATATTTCAAATTGACCACAAATTTCTACAAGAACCACCTGAAGCGACTTCAGTGGAATTGAATTGTCAAGGCAAGCTCTTTGCAAACTCATTACGTATTCTGATGTTAAGCAGATATATCCTCCAATTACAGTGTATACAGTGGTTAAAGAAACAAGTAAAAGAATTTCTGAATTAATGCAAACAATGCCGCAATAAACGATTTACCTTTAAATATGTATTTAATTCCCTTTAAATCCATGTCAAAATTGTTTATTTACAGAGTGTTAAACCACGCAAAGCGGATAGTTTCATACACACCCGAAAATTACATACACTACGCACATTGTTTACCTGGTATCGAGACGTCACATTGCAAAAGCAAGAGTACTTGATTGCAAAAGGCATTAGGTCAACAAAATTTCGAAAATTCAATTTTAACATATTTAGTACATGCTGAAACAGTTGTTAAACTTTGTTTTAACTTCTATTGACAATTTATGAAGCTTCTGTTTTATTGGTCAATCTTCTTTTGACCAACAAGGACACATGAAAGTGCTCAAGAATTGCAAAAAACACACAAATTTTTGCCATTTTTTTCAAATACAATTTCGGCACATATGTTACTATTAAAGAATTTGATAAAATAATCATCCTCGGGACGGGGTATACCGGGTACCGACTGAACATGATGATTTGTATATCATGTCACCTATTTACGCGATGTGTTCACAGATTGATCCATACAACATTTTCTGAGAATCCGGGAAAAAGTAATTGAATTTTCTTTAAGATAAATCAAATACATGAAATCGTTGTTTACACTAGCGCAGTCGTCTGCCTCACTTTGCAATTTATGTGGAAGTTGAATGAAGAGGACCAAATAAAATTGAATGACATGGGGATAAATTTGGATTAATTTAGTTGAAGTAAGATTTTGAAATGCAAGCAGCAATTATACTTTTTTCCTCTTTTGGGTTGTGTCTGTATTAATTTTCAAGTGTACCTGTATGTGATTGAAACAAAATACTCTGAGCACATGCGTGTGATGTCATCACGAGAGCCATGTTCTTTATGTTAACAAAGTGGTCGAAATGAGGAGACAATCTACATAAGGAAATCATACGATAGTATTGTCCATCTGACGATTTATGAATAAGGCCTAAAAAAAAAATATGTTTTTTTTTTTTCTTTTGTTTTTTTTTTACTGTAGGATCTGATATAAACTGGTGGCAACAGTGAGAATCAGATACGCGTAAATAACCCCACTATCAATAGATAATGTTTAACCTACATGTAGCATATTAATTGGCCCGAACAGTGTACTTCTCCGCGATAAAACCATGGCAAGTTACGTAAGAGACTGATGATAGCCAACGGGTGTTACCCTCCTGGAAATTGTGCTTTTCATGCATAATATTATCAAAACATATTTTTCGACACGTACTACGTGAAGGTTTAACAAATCAATATTTAATTCATAACACATATAACACAAGTATAAATGTTCTGTTAAATTCCCAAATGAGAATAATAATTTGTAATCTGAAACACACTTCCGATTTTTTAATGTTAACACGACGTTTACAAATGCTTCTAATATAGTCATCATGTATATTTCCCGACAAAAGAGCGCGAAAATTATGCGGCTATGTACAAGGTCAAGGAAAGCGTGCATGTATAGATTTTTTTATACAAACTTTGTAGCACAGTAACCATTGAAATCTGTTGATTTCCGTTAAAAGTTTCTTTGGTAATTTTTAACACAATTATATCGCAAATAATTTGATATTTCCTCTAAATTAATTTCAAATCAAACATGACCTATCTTTATCGTTGCGGTCTTTTAGTTGAGTAATTATTGAAACAGTAATCGTATAGTACATGTATACTGATTCAAGAGAACATCTGGACGGAACTGGATTAAGTGTTGGGCGTTATGAAAACACGCATAGCATGAGTCTACTGACCTATTGTGTAGACTGCTGTTTGCGGTGTTTGGACAAAAGAGATTAACATGTGTGAACTGAATGCAACTCTGCCGATTTGGTCCATAATTACCGGTAATACATTGTTTTGAATGTAATTATTTCAATCAATACATTTGCGATCTTAAACGCGGCAGAATAGTGTAAAACGCAGGGGTAAACTGACACGGTTGGTCGGGTAACCTGAAACAAACATTATTTTTTTTTAGGCCTAAGTAAACATGATAAAGATGACCATATTTATTATAAAGACTCTTGGTAAATTGCATTTATAATAATTTTTTATATTGTGAACTTTGAATAAAAATGGCTAACACTTTTTTCAAATTAAATTTTTTGTTTAAAAGTATGATTTCTAGCTAGTCAATATGAATTGCCGCCATATAGTCTTTTGATGATTTTTGCTTTGGCAGACTCTCGGTACAAATTTATTCTGAACGCAAATTATTTCAGCTAGATTTATAGTGATAAGAGCAAATAACATCAAACTCATTTTTTTTGTGAAAATTCCGAAAATATTTTTGCGTGTCTTAAAGTGATATCATTGAAGTCGTTTGACAAAAGATTTAGTTTTAACAAAGATGTCCTTAACTTCATTACCAAATCCGAAATTTCCTTATCCGATGTTATGCCAGTCTGGTATTTCTTGTTGTAAACATGGCACTACAACTATCATTCATAAACAAGTAAATCATGATGAAACGATATTGGTGCGAGTTTTTAATCAAATATCAAATTATAACATTCTTAAAAGTTAAATATGTAATGATAAAATTACCTATATAATACCTGCGCTTTGTGTTGTTATTGTAACGGTGAACAGGTATGTTCAAGCTCGTGTAATTTATCTTCGGTGTATCTATGAGTCTAGTTTCCCTCTCGTTAGTTTTCTCCTGCGGGACTATTATGCATGTCTGTCATTATGTATGTAGAGAATGTTTCTGCTCAATCCTTTGCTGTAGTACCATATATTGAGTTTCCTGTGAGGTAGCTGCTGATCAGTCTTCTCCAAATCCGTTTTGAGGGGGGGATAAGTGTTTTTTAAATCTCTTTATTGATCACACTTTGTGGTTATTTCAATCTTCAGCGTCTTATTTAACCACCTTTTAGGCCTTCATGGTCAAGATCAGCAGATACCCCACAAGTTTTAAGTTAGTTCTATATTCTGTTTTATTTATTTTAATTTATTTCTTACCAAGTTCCTTTCAAACTTATGCCTATAACGTGATATGCAATGTATGTAACTTGTTATGCTTTAGCCTCCTCCTTCTTCAGAGGATGATAAAATACTATGTGTCCCAAATGCTTTATATTCCTATTATAGAATACACACTGAAATTTGTGATATGAAACCTTATTGTGCTAAACCTATGTAAATATTCATGATTAATGATTTTAGTCAGATTAGTTTATTATATTTAATGCTCATATAATAACTATGCTGTTTCAAAATCTGTATCTACAGACATCTATGCTTGAGTAGGTTCAATTTTAGCAGATTGCTCGGTTGATTGTTTTGTTTGTCTAATTATCTAAATAATTAATTGACTGACTGGTTTGATAAATAATCGATTTCGTTATCCAATGTTGTGTTGCCATGTATTGCTCATTTTGTCCTGTTAAACAGTTTTAACTTTTTTTTAATAATGTGTCTTACGTTATGTAGTTGTATACTGTATGTGCTTTTGTGTAATCATGTAAATGTTGAGTTTAAAAAGTCGGTTTTAAAAGCTCTTCAGAGCTTATGTTTATATGTTTATATACCCGACTTTATAAATAAATATTACTTGACTTGACTTCGGTCAACATGAGTAAAATACACTCTGGGTCCAACAGGCTTTTTATTGCGTAAACCCCGGAGATGGACGAAGTGTTACGATGGTTGTAAAATATTGCAACTAACAATCACAAAGATTATACTATTACAGGACACTGTGCAATTCCGAACTTACTATGTGAATTCGTCTTCATACAGTTTAAAAAATATAGCGATACGCATTCTGCCAGGCATATAATAAAATATTTCATTCATACGTGAGTACCGACGTAATTCGCAATGGATTCAAGATACCTCTTTAGTCTATTAAGAAGCCCTGTACATGCATGCAACGAATAGGTGTTACTTTCCATGTATAATCACAACCGAAATATGGGATGTGGAGACTAGTGAACATATTTTGGAAGTTCAGTTACAACAGGGACCTATACAAACGTGTAGGTCCCTGGTTACCAAATAAATCAGCAAATGTTAAATACCTCGCATTCCTTAAGCCGTGTTCTCGCATTGCTTGTCGTGGAATGTGGGGGGCGTCGGTAGAGGTTTCGTCGGTTCTAAGGGCCAAATCAGCAACGTCGAAATCCTAAGGCTGTCGCTGAACTTGGCGTCGCCTGGCGTCTTTCATTGCAGGGATTTTTTCGATGCTTTATAGGGGGAGAATACTTTACAGGTGCATTCTCGTAATCAGGGTCCCAGAATGTGACGGTAGCTCCAGACTTGCTCTGACTTTGAGAGAGGTCGGTCGATGGTTGTCGAAGAATGGACGGTTTTGTCTTGTGTTTGTTTATTTCCGCGGTAGGCGCCGCGTCGTCTTCCGAAAATCCATTGACTTGTGTAGTCCTCGTAGGAGAGGAATCGACCGCTCTCCACGCCTGTTTTGGGTTGTTTTGATAGGGCTTAGGCCCAAGAATGGAAGGGGGTTGCTTTGACTTCGTTACCGGTTTCGATACTTACTGGCATTGTAATGACCTACATTTGCGTGAAGACTAAAATTCACATAATCCAGGAAAGGCTCACTATGTTGCATTACTATCAAGCTTTCTCATCGTACACTGAGTATTTATTATTGTTACTCATGTGTGTTATATATATGCCCTAACGTGCACGCTAGACACATGGCATCACAATAAATAGGGAAGTTAATTTATTAAACGCGCAAGTACTTTTATTGAAGTCGAATAACACCTTTCAATGCGATTAACTACATCCAAATTCTTCAGCGATTACAACAACATAACAGCATTACAACTTGAACATATATCACAATATATCCCCGAATATGTATTCATTTGTATCTCATTGTTTCAAACGCCGACCGCTTATATATGTGCATAAAATACTTCAGATGCTATAAACATATTAGTTTAATATCACGTGTTAAATTTACTTTCAGATATATAGGTGACGGGTGGTTTAAATCTCAACACGAACATGAAATAGATGGAACAGGCACAAGATTAATACTTTTTTCATCACGAGGTTATTCACATTTCAAATGCGCTACGTGTAACTACGACTCCAATTAAACGAAAATGTTTTAGTGTTTACATTATAACTAACACTGCTTGTGCACTGTTGCAGTTAAGTTAATTATGGTATATTGAGGTTTCGAACACATTAGCTGTCAATTTATTCATCCAGTGCACATACTTTATGTTAATTCTGGTGTGTATTTTTTCTTTCCACACGATAAAACATACAACTTAAAATGAAACATTTCTACATCGATTCACTGATCACTATATTCCGGTTCCCCTAAAAAAGATCACAACGCCAACTATTTGTTGTTTCAGACGTCTTACATTTTGGTGTGAATCTCCTCTTTAAGGTTGGTGACCCTGAAAAGAATCATGTAATGAATATACTGAATCGAATTATATTGCATCTGATGGCTGGCTGTTTTCATAGCATATGTAATCAGAGAACCAGCTTACCATATAATAAGGTTAGTTAATGATACAACGAACAAATCTTAATGTAAACATAAATACGATACATGGGGGTAAATCATCACTTGGTATTTGTCTCATAATATTAAGTTAATATGCTTAACATTTATGACAAACGATACGAGTCAGTTAATTTAAAAAAATCTACAAAACGTTTTTGACGACTCGTTTATTAGATATATAATGCCTTTCAGAATAAAAAGACATTTGCTAGAAAACGCTTTTTGCTTAAATGCTTTATTGACGCTGCTTTTAATCCATTTTTATATTCATGCATTATATTTAGAGCATCGGGATAAATATCATGTGTGATCAATTTTGAAATAAAGAGATGCCATTAGTATATTTATTCCAGCAATTTTCATCATACAAAATGCAAGTACAACTAACGTCGATAATAAATATAACCATCAAATATTTAAAAAAGGTCAATAAACACACTTATTCCTCCTTGTCTTCATATTAACCCTTACAAAGCATCCCAACATGCCAAAGGTCTCCAAATATATCACAACCGTGTAGTTAATTACTGAACAATTGTTAAATGGTCGACAAAAAAAATATTTTATTCAGTCACCTAACAAATGGACACGTCACGCTATCTGCAATGGCACCACGCGAAACTTTAGCCTTGTTGTGCACTTATTTAGGCTCGATTGGTCATTGTCGGCTCGGGTACTAATTACATGTACCCCGGGTACTCTTAAGTATACTTCATGTAACCCGGGTACGGCAAATATACTTAAACGTACCCGGTCGATATAAGACTGTACCCGAGTTGTATTCCCGCCCATAATCCGATGTCGTAAAAAGCGTTACCGATACCGTAAAACGATATGTTTATCGTAAATAAACTTCTTTAAAAAAACTGCAACAACATGCTTTTTGAGTATAATTACGATAATATAGGGGCCATTTACAGAAAATTTACATAAATGTGAACATATTTAATCTAAAGAAAGCCGACAACGACCGATTTAGCGTTAAAATTCCCGGGTACGTTTTAGTATATAACCGTACCCGGGGTATATGTTAGTATACTTAAGAGTATCCGGGGTACATGTAAGTAGTACCCCAGCCGACAATGACCAATAGAGCCTAATTAATTTAGTAAGGCTATATTGGTTATTGTCGGTCAGGCTCTACTTAATAGTAGTACCTCGGGTTCTTAAGTTAACTACAAAGTGTCAGGGATATGGAAAATCCGCTTTAAGGTATCCGCACATGCGCCTAAATACTGTTTTGTATATTTTTCGTTACGCGGGTACTTTGTTGTATACTCAATATACTCGGGTACTTTAAAGTGTACCTGAGCCGACAAGGACCAATCGAGCGTAAGAGTTGCTATATATGAGCACGATTTCTCCGGCGATGTTGGAGCTCAAAATGTCAACGTATGACTTACCAAGAAGCAAAAACAGCAACTCGCCATCGTGTGTTTGTATATAGCAAGCATTCGAGCACAGCGACAATCCAATGAATAATATATCCAAACATAATAATTTTCTTAAGTTCACTTCTTTGTTACGATGTGAGCACTTTCCAGTATACTTTATTGAAAATCAGTCGAAAAGGCGTCAATGAAGTTAAACACACGATTCCTTGAATTTCACCCATCCAATCACGCGGCAACTGTCAATATAGCTTCTAATATAAATTGATTATCTTATAGTAAATGATACGGCGATAAAGAAATCTTGACAACAATGCTCGTTAGCCGTTC